>NW_019386955.1:704420-714345 GCF_000671375.1 Centruroides sculpturatus | reverse complement strand
GTTGGAGTATTGCATTCACCTAAATAAAATTAAATTAAATATTAGAATTTTATTATTTTAAATTTCTTTCATAAACATTTATAAATAATTGATTAGTCTATATTGGATATTCAAACTTTTCATAATATTTTAAATTTTATATTATGTTTTTTTAAAGAGAACTTTTTAAATAATTAATAAATCTCTGTATTTCTTGACTAGAAATCTCATTTTTTTTCTCATAAAAAATGCATTATATACGAAGAGGAAAAAACAGATTAATATTATAATATATCAATTTAGATCACTCCTGTTTAGAATTCCTGAGTTGCTTAACAATTAATCCATTTTACTACATGTTACCATTTTGTTAAATATATATTCTTAACGCAGTAACTATCTCTATGATTAAAATAAAATTGTGATAATATTATAATGAAATGGGACTAATAATGCAACAATTATTTTTACATTACTTAGAGCTTCTGGTAATGAAATTTGTATTCTAATTTATTTTTTTTTAATGCGACTCAGTAATAATTATTTGAATATAGCATATCGTCTAATATTTTAATTTTTCAATTATTCGTACGTAAAATAAATACATTCATATAGAAAATGAAATACTTTTTTCTACCCTCTGTCCAATTGCAAATAACAGATTTATATTAGAAATTTCAAAATGTGAATAAATTTATTCCATAAATTTTATTAAGGAAAAAAACAACCACAGAATGAAGCTTATCTTCAAAGCATTTTTCTATGTTTTAATAAGGAATGGAAAAAAGCTAATTAATTTATTTTAATTAGAAATTATTAAGTTATAAATTTATAATATTGTTATCCTTCAAACGAAACGAATAAAAATCTACTCGTTTGCCAATCGAAATGTAAATTGAATTAATTGATATATTAATTAATTTTTTAATGATTTAAATAAATATTTATAATAATTGTAATATAATCTTACGCTTTTTTAAAAATTCCATTTAATGAATATTTATCAAAACTACTTCTATTTAAATGTTGTGTTTGTTTACTTACTTTCTTTACTTGAAAAAACACAGAGTAAATGTGTTTACGTGACAAAAACCGTTAAAATTCCTAGAACTGTAAACTTATAAAGTATAAATCAAACGCGTTTACCTATAAAAAAATCAGTAACGCTTGAATTTCTTGGAAGAATACATTTATAATAGATAATAAGTAGTGATTATCATATACGATTTATATGTACCAAGAACTAAAATAATTAATTTTTATCATTAAAAATTATTTAGATAAAACACGAATTCTTAAATTAGTTTTCATATCTACGTACAGTACTTATACGTAGATATATAGGCCTACATATATAGTATATATAACTATGTATAATTTAATATCCCTGTTGTAATTTACGGCGTTACGCGTTCAATCACCGTTGACGTCAAATTTTATAAAGTCTAGATGTGTTACAAACATTCTATTCTGGGAATTTCTGTTTACTATCGATCCAAACCTTGAAATGACACCAATAGGTTTGCTTCAAGGTCGAATAATTCGTGATAATAGAAAGAGATTATCATCGACCTAATTATACTTTACAGTTATTATAATAATTACAACTCGAAAGTTTCAAGATTGAAAATATAAAATACATTTATTTTCGGAAGGATGACTACTGACTAAAAAATGACTAAATAATTTATCTTTTAAAATAAAATTCCTTTAAAGATAAATAAATTTTTTTAAAAGTAACTATGCATTTACTTTGAATATTTATCCAAATAGAATTTCATTCAAGCAAACACAAATAAATCATGGAATTTTCGATTTCTATCAGTTAGAAGAAAATTGCGAATTCTAGTTAATTCATACATACAACATTCACGTTTCGCTTCAATAAGGATAATAGAATTTATAAAATTCCTTACGGTAAACAACCCTTACTCATTTTTTTTTCGTTTATAAAATATTTAATTTAACCTAAACATTGACGATATCTTACGATTTAAATCATATATTGTATTATTTTACGGTAACTTCATCTTATACACTTCTTATTCTTTTACTTACATCTTGAATAAATTCATTACTTTTTTTTTTATTTAAGTTAGCGAAGCATTTTTAATAGGTCTGAGAATGTTTACGTAATAAAATTACTTACCTTTTTTAAAGAATTTGCTAAAATAACAGTAATAAGGAAGTTAGATAAATTAAATTTATGTTAATTTGATACTTTACTAGATACATCTCGTGATTTATACGTAAAAATGCGTCCAGTATTTTACATTCTTTCATATGTTTATATATATTTTAATCTATAATCATTTATAATGATTAATTATATAAATTATGAAAATAGAAAATATGAATTGGAAAATTCTTCTCGTCAATCAGGATGGTTGTAATAGATGATGATGGTGAAAAGTGATGACAACGATGAACGTGCTTCGTTGTGGCTATTCTTTATTATTTACCAATTTTATAGATTTTTTTTCTGTTTCTTAAAGAATAAAATCAGAAATTTAAATATTTAAAAGTCATTCGTCATAATTTGATATTGATTTTTACGGTTAGACTTTATCGATTTTAATCTGTCTTTTGTATCTTTAAGGTTACTAAAAATGGGCCATGTTTAAAAGTACGATATTAATTGATAAAATATTCTTTATTCGAAGATATAATATTCATGTTTAAATTTTTAGAGACAATATAAATAATACGGTAAATATATTTATTATAAAATATTTTAATTGGTTTTATAAAGATTTCCCCAGTGATAAGCATCGTTTAAGTGTTTTGAACCTTTCTGAACAAATTAAGAATATTTGAACGAAAAACGATTTGTTATATAGAGTAATTGAATTTAAATTTAAGTATATAATTTTTGTTTTTATATTTACCTTTAATTAAAAAAATAAATTTTATTCTCAAAGAGGAAACTGACTTCTTCATTCGACCGAAATTAAATAATAAAATTGATATCTCTGTATCATTTTTATTGACATTTAAAAGCGAATATAATTTAGAAATAGTAAAATATGATTAAAATGGTTTTATTATTTACTTTAAATAATTTATAAATCTGCTGTATGTCCCGGATATATGCCTCGTCTCTCACTATCCGGTCGCACTCATTGTGGACCTTGCCAACCCACAATATTTATAGGAAAAAGGCCCTCTTAGTGCCTACAGGGTAAATAAAATGAGCAAGAAATGGAAAAAGTCGTGATGAGTATGATTTAAATGGCTTTCTTAGTGCCTACAAAGTGGAAAGAATTTTTTTAAAAATTAATTTTTGTTGAAATGAATAAGCTTTATAATAATTTCTAAATAAATAAGCAAAAAATTTATAAAAATATTTTTAATTTAAATTAGAAATGTCGATTTTATTATCTGTTAAGTAGTCTAATTATAGTTTTACTAATTTATAATATAATAATGCTTATTAGCAATTGACAAATAAGCAAAAAGTTCTAAAGCGATACTATATTGCTTTTAGAACTTATAATATATAATATAACTTTCTATCCAATACTTCTTTATAAAATAAACATTTGATGCTGTTTTAACGTTTCCACACAATAGTCAAAACTAGAGAGAAATCTATTTTACTGTACAAATTGTTTATAAATTATTCATAAAGCAAAACAGTTATTGATTAACAATATTGCATTAACATTTTCAGCATTAAATAAATAACGTTGAAAACTACGTTTATGTAAATATAAAATAATTGCTTTGATGTTAAAAATATTTTATTCGTCTGGTGTGTATCATTGGCCACCATAAGTAGATTTATTTATAAATAATTCAGTTTTATGTGATAACCTTTTCCCTACTTAATGCTTTTTAAACAAGTTTCGGAAGATATTTTCAAAGGAAGATAAATTCGAAAGCATTTTATTATAAATAAAAAAAATAGTTTTAAAAATAAATAATTCTTTCAGGTTATATAGAACTATAAAAAATATGTCATCTTGATAACGTTCTTGATATACCAACCAAGTAAAGAAAATAATACAAAAATGATCTCGATTCGAAATACAACAGAAGATTTTTTAAAACATCAAGCATATTTAGTAGGTCATTTATAAAATATTTAAACTTTTTATGTTTCTCCTATATTTTTATTTCACACGAGCTCAAAATATCAATGACTACAGTACAGAATATTTAAAGTTCATTGTATATTCTGTTGACACATTGTATTATTATATATACTCGAATGGCATTATCCGATTTAAAAGATGTGAATATAAAAAAATCCCTATATTAAAGAAAATTTACATAAGTTAGACTAGTCCATTGTTTTATAGCGTAACCTTATAAATATCGTCTTTAAAACTAAATTGTTTTTGATCAAATTTTCAAAAAAGAAAATTTCTTAAAGATCTTAAGCCGAACAGATGCAAAATTTAAAAAGTCGAAAAGGCTGCAATTTTAATCATATTTTAATTTTAAAAAAACCACGAGATTTCCGGTCCAGAATAGAAGTTCGTATATAGTTAATCTGGATTTCGGCCCCTAAACTTTTCATATCTGCTCTCGATTTTCATCTATATAACTCCGTTTCCAAGATTAAGGAATAACAGACAGACAGACGGACGATAGTAAGAATCTATAGGTCTGCAATTTGAAAATTGTAGCTCAATAAATCTATGTAAAGTCTTGTCTGCATTGTCTTATAAATTTTATCTTTTTCCAATAGTTTTATATTCTTTGCTGTAAAATTTTGACTTTTAATATTCCATTTTAGAATAAAATAGCATTTTAACAAATATCTTCAAAATCGTTTTACAGTCTTTCCCAGAATAAGATTGGAGTCGACGTTCGTTATTCTAAATACGCGAAAGAAAATAGCTTCCTGTTCATTATGAAGTAGAACATAAGTAATTTAGAATATGTATTAGAAAAGTAAAAAGTTTGCTTCAACTGTTATAATCTATTTAAAATTTTTCACATTTTTGTAAAAATTTAATATAAAATTCGGAAAACGTCACACACGACGTTATGTGACGTAATTTTTTTTTTCAATTTCCATCTATCCTCGAGTTTCTATTTCTCATTCTTCAGAATGGCAAACTCTCGATCAAGTAAGTCACTTCAATGTTATTTCAAAAGTAATAAGAATGTATAACATTTACGAGAATAAGGCTAAATAAATACTTCTTAACGTATATGTTCAGTTACGTCAACAAATTTCATTTTTCTCCGTTGAAGAAGCATTACACAAAACTTCTATTCTGAGTAGTGTGCCAGTTAGTTTCGAGCATTTTTACCGTGAAAAAGAATATATATATGTAGCGATTGGCAGGTGGAAAAATGGAGTCGCCGGTTAAAAAGAGATTTCGCCTGAAGAAAATACGAAACGTGAAATATGATTTCGTTTGTCTGCACGTCCATTAGGAACATAACTCATCAATTTTTCTTTAGAAATGAGCCTCCCACGATTAAATCTGTTCTTCGTGAAATGACCGATGATCCTGAAATTTAAGTAAATCAACTTTGCATCGTGTATTAAAGAAAATTGGATTTTGTTTGATCATAAAAATCGGAATTCAGGATTGCAAGAATCAACCGAACTGATCGGATGAATAACATCGTTACTTGATAACAATCCGTCAATATCATCAAGAAATGAATATTTACTATCTGAATTAAACATTCTGGAATAAATATTTATTAACTGTGGTCACACAGTTTCCAATTACAATACAATCTCTGTAATCCGACACACATGGGACCTTAAAGTCTCGGATTAAGAAGTCACCGGATTATTAGAAATGCGTACATATTAATAAATTGACGATTTAAACACAATAAAAATGTGATTAAATATGAATACAATTTAACGCATAAACGAATTTCACAGCGTAGGTTTAATTGTTCGTGATTTTGACTTGAGTTTGACTATTCGGCGGTAATCACGTTGCCAAATTGGTGGATTTCCAGTAAATTTAGTGGTAAATTGAAGCGATGGTGGAAAATTTAGTGAGAGGTACAGTACAGTAAGCTACTTTTGATAAGAAATTTCGACAGACTGATTTTTATATTTATAGATTATCATAAGACACTATACCTTTCTTGAGCAGCCTAAAACGACAAGCCTGATAATATATAATATGTCCAAGCTCGAATGTTCGTTATCATGCCACATTTAGTAGGATGTTCAAATTTAGTGGTAACTGGAATTTGAATTAGTGGAAAACATGTCAACGACTTGCAACAGTGCTGGTAATACCCGACAGTCGACTAGACATGTCGAACAAGCAAACGGCCGGATTATCGAGATTGTTTTTGTGAAATTTTATTAAGATGCATTTTTTTCGAATCGAATGGTCATAAACTTAAATCTGTGCAAGCAACGAAAATGGCTTCGTGCATTTCGAAAATAGTTCTCCTACTTTGGCATAATGATCATGATTATTATCAGGAAATGAATTGTTCCTGCTTCGATGAATGGTTCGAAACATTTATTACACTTATGTGGTTCTACTATTGTTATGAATAATGCAAGCTATCACAGTGGTTTTTCTGAGAATTAGTCTACAAATTTGTGTGGAAAAGATAAAATTTTTGACTAGTTTACTGAAAATGAAATATCATAGCAGCCTGTATATTAAAACAGAAACTAGTAGAAAAACTAGAGAGAAATCTATTTTACTGTACAAATTGTTTATAAATTATTCATAAAGCAAAACAGTTATTGATTAACAATATTGCATTAACATTTTCAGCATTAAATAAATAACGTTGAAAACTACGTTTATGTAAATATAAAATAATTGCTTTGATGTTAAAAATATTTTATTCGTCTGGTGTGTATCATTGGCCACCATAAGTAGATTTATTTATAAATAATTCAGTTTTATGTGATAACCTTTTCCCTACTTAATGCTTTTTAAACAAGTTTCGGAAGATATTTTCAAAGGAAGATAAATTCGAAAGCATTTTATTATAAATAAAAAAAATAGTTTTAAAAATAAATAATTCTTTCAGGTTATATAGAACTATAAAAAATATGTCATCTTGATAACGTTCTTGATATACCAACCAAGTAAAGAAAATAATACAAAAATGATCTCGATTCGAAATANTTTCGAAAATAGTTCTCCTACTTTGGCATAATGATCATGATTATTATCAGGAAATGAATTGTTCCTGCTTCGATGAACGGTTCGAAACATTTATTACACTTATGTGGTTCTACTATTGTTATGAATAATGCAAGCTATCACAGTGGTTTTTCTGAGAATTTGTCTACAAATTTGTGTGGAAAAGATAAAATTTTTGACTAGTTTACTGAAAATGAAATATCATAGCAGCCTGTATATTAAAACAGAAACTAGTAGAGATAGTGACAATAAAAAAGATGAAGTATTTGAGTTATCGTGTCGATGTTATATACTTCTGCTTTTAGTTTTGGCTAAAGCAGCAGGCCACACTGTATTGTTTATCACCATATTATGCGGAATTTAACTTGGTTGAGTTATCCAAGTTTCGTTACACATTACAATGAAACTATGATGTCAGAATTTTATTTGAAGAAGTTATACCAGTAATATACTGTCGTCCGATCCATGTAGGCTTCATTTATCAAAAATGTTGAGAGAAACAAAAAAAAATTTTGGAAATTGGACTTTTCTTCTGAAGACATCGTTGTGCATCCATTGATCATTGATATGAACACATCAACTTTCGGAACAGAACTGGAAGACGCTATTTAATTACTAATGATAAGCAAAATCCTTTGTTTTTTAAAGTGTTGTCAAATAAAACAAAGTTTTATTATATGTTTGTTAATTATTATGTTTTTAACTTGTTATTTTTAGTATGAAAGATAAACCGCTTATATTATTTGTAAAATACAATCTCAATAACAAGTAATAAATAATTTAATAATTCATACATTTCAATATGAAACAGCTCCTTGTATGAGATAATTATAAAATCTTCGAAAATAACAAGTCTAAGACCGTTATTATTTTCCTAGAATTATAATCCAGTATAATACAATACAATTATATTTATAATCCTATATTTTGTAAACTTTGCTGTCTAAAATAGCTTGGTTGCTTAGCTACGATGCAGAATGATACACATTCAAGATCCAGCACATTGGTTCCAACCTTACTCTGTGAAATACTAAAGATAATATTCCTAAAATGAGAAAAAGTCTAATAGTCATCATGTGCTTATGCTTATTCTGATACATGGTCAATTGCTGACGACTGTTTGATATCACCACAGTCAAGATTGTTGGGCTGCAATTTGAAAAAATTTTAGACCTATGAATTCCCACTGTCGTTCGTCCGTCTGTCTGTCTCTCGTTAATCTCGTAAACAGAGTTAGATACATAAAAGACAAGGCCAGATATGGAAAGCATAGTGGGAGAAGGCTCGATTAACTTTATACGAACTACCGATGCAAACTGGAAGTTATATTATTTCAATTCAAAAAGTTTTCTCTGAAAGATGTTCGATAAATGACCGGCACGACTCTATTTTTAAAAAAAGTATGATGTACAGGGGCAAGCCACTAGTAATTTGAGATGGAGAGCATATACTTTTAATTATATTTTTAATTTATTTCATTTAAAATTGCATGTCACAATAAATAATTGCTCATTGATTCCTAAATTGTTATTCTAGAGAGCATGCTATTTACTTCAGATTTTGTTTTGTCATGAACTTATAAAATATTACTAACAATAATCTTAATTTAAAAACATAAGCTTATTACTAAAATAGTTTTATAGAACTAAATGTATTATCATTTATTAATTTAAAACAAATAAGATTATATATAAAGCATTATTGTTTTTACAAAAATGTTTTATGAAAAATATATATTAGAACAATAGAAAACAAGTTTTACATAGCCTATATTAATAGATTATTAAAAGCATAGGTAAAAGGTAATTTTTAACACTTTAGTGCCTAAATTCTTATCGTTTCATTTACTTATAGCACCGTAAGGAATTACTTTCATACATTAATAATTATTAGTAACGTTTTTTTAAAAAAAGCATATGAAGTTTGACATAAATATATGGTGTTTTTTAGACGAAAATTCGTAAATGTCATTAATATTGGATAATTAAGATTTCTCACATTTATTTTCAATTAAATATTTAAATTCGAAAAATAGAAATGATTATTTATATGAGAACTGTAATGCAGGCATTAATTGCGAACAATAACGACTTTTGTATTAGTGACATTACCTTATCCCCTTTAACAAGAATCGATAAATCATTACGTCATGTTGAACAACATTTTGAATGTGTACGACAGTTTATAGACGGTCACTAGGGTAACGTTATAATTTCCATGATTATAAGCTACGCTCTAATAAATTTAGAATTTTATAGACGACATAATATTAAAAATTGGAGAAAAATATTACATTAAAAAGTTTCCAAATTTACTTATCTCCCATCAGGGTGGCTCAAAAGTCTGTTAACCATTTCAAAACAAATTGCTGTCGTATTCAATACTTTATGTTCGACTCTTGGCAGCTTGTCGAATTGCTTGCAAAATGCATGATTAACTAACTTTTGGGCCATACTGTATACTGAAAAATCCTTCTTAGTTAAAGAATAAATGGAAGAATTAAAATTCATAATAAAAATTTGCAATTTTTTTTATTAAATTGCATTAATTAAATAATTTAAATATAATTTTATACTTTTTTTCATATTTAAAATAATAATTTTTATATACATTTTTAGTGTATTATTACATTCTTCCTTTTTTTTCCTAATACTTTTGTAATACAAAATATTAAAATTTAAATTCGAAAATTCGATTTAAGATATCGAGAACATTTTACTTAAGTCCGTAAACATTGATATCGAATTTATTTTTTCCTCCTTTAATCCTGAAGCGAAACTTCTTAACATTTCACTTTACCACAAACAAATAAAGCTTCATCCTCTTCAAAATTGAAAAAAAAA
>NW_019386955.1:697911-704277 GCF_000671375.1 Centruroides sculpturatus | reverse complement strand
TGGAAAGAAAAACATAAATGTTGTAAAATATTTTTTTTAATGGATTGAGTAAATTTAAACCGTTTAAACTAGATTGTTTAACATGTGACGATATTATTCTATATTGTATATATAACATAAAATTTGATTCTGTAACTTTCTACTAATTTAGTTATAGTTTTACATATTTAAATCTCATATTTAATGATTCTGTTGCAAAATAGATAAGATATCTGATATGTACCATAACTTAATATAGATATTATTCCTTGTCATTTGACGATTAAGAGATAATTAAAATAATTCATCGATGTTAAAGGTTGTATGTATAGAGATAGGTCATCTAGATACTAAAAGTCATATAAATAGTTATAAAATTCATATAAGTTATAATTTTTATGACTATTTATATGATTTTTATTGCTTACATGTCCTAGCTTTAGTCGTAAACAATATAATATTGGTTATATTATATTAATTTTTTTTCTTAACGTAATTTTAAAATTCTTATTTATATTCATAATAATTTATTTCGTTACAAATAACTAGAAAAATGTATTTAATTTTGTTCCATATTAAAAAAATTCTAATAAATTAAATCATACTTGTTTATTCACTATATCTTATGAACAAGGTAAAATGTAAGAAGCTTTTAATTTTCTTTTGAGTTGAAACTTTTAGAAATAAATATTATTACATTATAAATACTTATTAAAGAAGCATTATAAGTGAATAAATAATATATAATATGATCTTTTTGATTTTATAAACTACTCTAAAAATTTCCTGAAAGTCCTTGTCGCATTTGTTATTTTTCATTCCATATTGAATTTAAGCGAAGTTCCTCAAAAGAATTTTTTTCATTTATATAAAATGTCATTTTACAAAATTAAATATTAAGAATTGTCAAATAAGACAGACTTGTGATATTTAATTTATTAATTTTAAAACAAATATAAAAAAAGAAATTAATCTAAATTGAATTATATTAAATAAATGAAATGGAAACTTCAATTTTCTTTAATATTAATACATTAGATTTGAATACTTTTTGAAATATTTTTTATTAAAAATCCATTTTTATGTAATTTAAATGAAGAAGAATATCTTCATGATATGTTGTGAATTTATTATCCGTGGACCTTATTATTAATACATTTTTTCTTTAAGAAAATGGAAAAAAATTTTAAGGTTGTGTTAACTTGAAGAGAGAGTAACATTAATTTTATTGTATTGAATTTTAAATTTATTTTGTCAAATACCCGATTGTATATATAAGTTAACAAGTGTTGGATTGTATTAAGAAAATAAACTTGAATCGTATATTTAAATATACTTGGATCTCAAGTATGTTAATCTGCTTAGATTCGTATATATATGAACCAAATACGTCAGTCTGTATAGATCCAAATATTCTTAGATACGAGTAGTAGTTGTTAATTTACTCGGAGTGAATAAATTATCATAAAATATATCCAAAATTTTATGAAAAATTAAAGAATTTTACGTCTTAAATTTTCCAAAACTCTATAATTATATTCAGTATTCAATACACTATTTTTATCGATGTATTCGATCTATTTCTAAAAATCTATCGAAACGTAGGAGAATTAAAAATGGAACTGATATTCGATTTATTCATAAAATATATAATGTATCATTTAAATATTTAGGCTACATAAAGTATATTTACAGTTTGACCAAAAAAAAACTTGATTTAGTTATATCTAAATAATTTCTAGTTAATTCCTTTTAATTCTAATTTAATTTAACTTTATTATATTATATTCCTTTTATTCTATTTTAATTTAATTCTATTTAATTCCTAATTTAATTTATTAATTAAAAATCATAACTTTTTATAGTCTAATATTCAAAATTTGATACTAATGAGTTAGTTTTATTGACGGAAAATAAACTTCAGAAATTTGACAGAATAGAATTTGAAAAATGAGTTTATAAAATGTAATTCTATCAAACTATTTGAAAAATCATATAAAACTGAATTAACCACTTAAATTTTTTACGAAATATTTAAGCATTTTTATTTCAATATTTTACGACTATAAAATTATATCTATACTCATGTTAAGTTAAATATATTTCTAATATTTTAAATTTGTAAAATTGGAATGAAAATCCTGGGCTATTGAATAATTAATAAAGAAAATTTGCAAAATATTGCCATTTGAATTTTTAAATTTGTGTGTAAATTAAATTTATTTTAATATTTACAAAGTTTTCAACTTATGAATGAAAGATGTCGAAAAGATTATTTTTAAATCATTAAAAATTTTTAAAACATTATTTTATTTAACCGAAATCTTTAAATATCAAAATTACTATTAAGGGTTGTCCATAAATTACGTAACGATATTCTCATACTTTCCAATTATCATCCTACCCCTGTAACACTTCGTAACGCTGCCGCGCATACCCACCCCTAAAATTACCTAATGCATTATCTTGGATCAACCAACCTTCCGCTTAATTGTACTAAGGAGTGACACACAACAAGGAGTATCGAACGGTAGTATTATTCAATTAATTACACCCGTAACATACAAAACAGTGACGTAAACAATACGATTCTCTACGCAACACTTGAGTAACCGAATGATTTACTTTTATTTCTAAAGGAGTGAAACTCTAACATTACATAACATTTTTGTAAACACTTTTCACCCCTTTGTAACGATTTCCTGCATAATATCATTTATGGATAGACCCTACGTAACCTAATTGTTACTTTCAAGTTGTAATTATATACTTAATGTTATCATCGATATCAGTAATAGCAGTAAAAGCGTTAGAAATATTAATACAAAATAAATACATTTTCTTAAAGAAAAATATGCGATGATTTTCATTAACGTCGATTTAAACTTTCATACAGAATAATGATTATGATTTAACAAGACTTACATTAAATTACAACATGGGGTAAATGACAGTTTACAGCAAACATTACGCGACTTTTCTTCATAACTGGGAGTCCAAAAAGACATTTTTAACCTATTAAGTGAATAAATTAAATCTAATGACGCCATCATCATTTCCACAGAATAATAATCTGTATTTTTCTTCATTTTTAAACGTTATCAGGCCAAATTATTTTTTATTAAATATTTCAAGAATTTGTATATATATATATATATATAATGTAATTTTTATATGTCTGAAGAGTAAAATAAAGATTGAAAAAGATGTAAGTACGTCGTGAGAGGTCATTAAAATATGTAAACGAATCGAAAACTACACAAATTGTTCTATAATTTATACAAACAAATGAAGTTTATTTCGCGAAATGAATTCAGTTAACAGAGATTTTACGATTATTTTTTAACAATTAATTTTAAAATACTTGGTTAACTGACTTTTAGGCTATTCACTCGCTAATATACAATATTTAAAAAAAACAATAAAAAATGATACTTATTTACAGTATATTTTAAAAATTATTTATAAATAAATTAAAAGTTAAAAATTTCATTATATATTACAGGGAATTTGTATGTAATAAATTAACTGAATCCACTTTCTGATTTTATTTTTAATTGAATTTTATTTTAATTGCAATCCATCAGATAGACTTATCTTTATATATTTGTTCGGCTACTTTCCTCAGTGTTAAAATAGCGTAAAAATTAAAATAAAGATCACACTATCAGAGACTTTTAGATTCACTAAAGATGTGATTTATTTCATCTATTTTGCAAAATTGATAAAGATTACAAGAGATAATAAAGATTTCTTTTTCTATTCAGCATCAACAATTTTACGAGTGCCAATTACATTACTGAAGCAAAGTAAATTTGCTTTTACAACCGTAAATACGAAGAGAAATATTTTTGTTTTTCGATACCAGTTAGTTTTTTCTTGCTAGAAACGGTTCTATATGAAATTTTTCTTTGAATCAGAAGAAATTAATGAGAAAAATATGTTGAAAATTATGACACTAAACACGAATTACGGCGTATAAAGCAAAAATATGTTTTCTAATTATTTTTTTAAATTTATTAATATCATTTTTTCTTTACTTTTTGTATGAAATATTGATCTATTTGTTGAAATAGAATTTGTTTGTAGTTAAAATGTCCATTATTATTTTTTTAATAAATAAGTTATTATCAAAGAAAAATAAACTTGTACAAGTTTAATTTTCTTTGATAATAACTTATACTGTAATAATAAGTTTTCATGCATGTATTGTATATTACATATAGAGATTATTGGCAGAAATTGTAGCCTATATCTTCTGTAAAGTGTTTTTGTAAGGGTGGTTTAGTACTAAACCACCGTTACAAAGTCGGTTTTAGTACTAAAACATATTACTAGGAGCACACCTAGTAAGGTTAAAAGGACTCTCTCTACCTTTTAGATAAATATTGATTTATTTGTTAAAATATAATTTAGAAGGCGATAGACGGTAAGCTGTTAAGTATTAGGCTACATTGAGATGCCTCTTGCAATATGGCATCGTTTTAACAGTTAGAAATGTAAAGAATAAAATGAAAATATTGTTTTAATATATATTTCTATTATATTAAATGTTATTTTATAGGCTTTGAAATTGAAACTAAGATTAAATTATTATAATAATTACTTTAAATAAATTTTATATTGCAGATTATTTTCTTTAAAAAAACAATGAATATATATATTCTTTATTACCAATTTGAATTTAGAATTGCTTTAAAACTGTTTTAATACAATATTTTTATATATTATATATATTGAGATTTTCGAAAAGTGAGATATATATGAAACAAATCAGATTTAAACTACAATACTTTGAAAAATAATTATATATAAAGATATATATTCGATTTTATATTTCCAGAATTGTCGAAATTCAATACGTTTTAAACCATAAGCGTATCGAAAGTATTTTTAAACGTTAAAATCGAATTTACTATTAGAAAATGGATACCATAATTTTAAAGTTATTGTCGTCACGAAGAAAAATATAGAAAAAAATTTAACAAGAGCAGAATCGTCAATCGAATAAAAAGTTTTTGGATAGATTTACGGTCGTACTTCCGAAATCCTTTTTATGTTATAAGACTTTATCGCATCTAATGGAATGTACAAGATTTATTTATCTGTGTGACAGATAATATTTTCCCGTTCTGAATTTTTTCTCCCCTAGTCCTTCTTCTACTTATGTTTGGCAGATCGAACAATACTTTCTCCCTTTGAACAAATATTTACCTTTATTGAATTAATGGCCACGGAAATGGAACACATTAGCCTAATTATCTCTCTTTTCTCCAATAAATGTGTTTACTTTCTATTAAGTTGACTTTACAAAAACGCTGGTTTTATAACAAACAACGTTAAGAGGAACAATTTTACCATTTAAAATTAAAAATATATTACAGAAAATTATATAACGTGAAAATAAATTGATAGCTTTATAATGATTATAATAATTGTCTGAAGTTATGTAAGAAAAATAATGTTTCTCTAATAGTGAGATAGAATTTGTACTGTTCATTTACGGCCCTTTACTTATGTAATACAATATATCGCTATATTGATCAGTATAAATAAATAAATGCCAAATTATTGAACTATTTTATACTTTAACCTATTATACAATCAACGTGAAAAACAGAGAAATGCGAAAAATATCGTAACGATGAGAGGGAATATTACTCTTCTGTATAATCCCGATGCACCTAAAGAACAACCAAAAAAATTCACGTATGATTATAGTTATTGGTCCCACGACGGTTATAGAGAATTAGAAAATGGATACTGTACTCCGGATCTCGATCATCGTAACGGTTCCATTTTCTGTGATCAAGTAAGTAAAAATTTTATTTTAAAAATTGTATATAACTATAATTACTTATAATAATTAGACTGCAATTAGAAAAATTGTAGACCTATAAATTCCCACCGTCCGTTGTCTGTCATTCCTTAACATCGAGAACGGAGTTAGATAGACGAAAGTCGAGACCAGATGTGGAAAGCTTAGGTAGAGGCCCCGATTAACTATATAAAAACTTCCGGTTTGCATCGAAAGTCAAGTTATTTCAATTTAAAACTTTTTTCCCTGAAAGGTGTTAGACAGATGAGCGGCACGACTGTGTTGTTAACAGGAAAAGTATGATGTACAAAGGCAAAGCACTACTAATTTGAGATGGAGAGCACATATTTTAAATTAAATAAATTAAAAATATGATTAAAAATAGCAGACCGACATTATGATAATCTCACAATAGATGATTGCTCGTTCCTTCTATAACTTTTAAACAATTTAATATAGTGAAAATAGAAAAATCCCTGGTATAAATGAAGATTTGTTAATAAAATTAAATTAAACATGTTCTAGTTTGTAGTTTTAGTGTTAATTAAATATATTATTTATAATTATAT
>NW_019386955.1:693281-697308 GCF_000671375.1 Centruroides sculpturatus | reverse complement strand
CTAATATGAATGCCACCAGCAGGTTAGTAACACTATAAAAAAAAACAAAAATACTTTTTAATATTTAATGCATAATTTATTTTAAAATCTTTCTTATAGTCGAGCTCATACTATTGTTGGAATTACTCTGATACAAAAAACAAAAAGAAACGAATTTGAAACTTCAAAAACTTCAGTAGTTAACTTAGTTGATTTGGCAGGAAGGTAAGTAAATCGGAAATGTTTAAACAATTAGTAGAATATTTTAATCAAAATATTATCTTTTAATTTTAATTAATTTATAAATATAAATATTTAATGATAATAATATAAAAGTTATTGATCTTTAAACTATAAACATTTAAACTTCGTAATTAAATATAAGAATTAAAAATTTTATGTTATTATTGATATATACGAGAAACAATAGTTGAACAATGTTAAAAGAAAAATAGTTATATAGCTTCTTTTATAGAATATTTAGTTTTTTGATGAATAAAAAATAGAAGAAAATATATTCAATCAATGTAACAAGAGACAAGATGAAAATATTGCGCTTCCTTCAGAAAAACCTAAATTTAAATCTCACTTGGGACAAGATCTAGATGCTGAGTGGAAAAAAATTCTAAGCAAAACGTATTATCAGTATCAAGCAAGTCTACAAAGATTTCATTAAAACAAAGCATATTGTTTCTTTAAAATTCGAATCTTTTTCTTTTATTGCAGTGCTGCTGAGTTTCTCCCATTTGGGTTTTACTTTTGTTTCTCCATTGACAGCTTTACAGCCAGAATTTATATTTTTACTACAAAAGACCTTAAGAAACAAAAAAAAAAAAATAGTGTCAACATACAAATCGTATTCATAATCTTCAATATGAGATTAACTTTTTATGCAATAAATCACATTTTATTATGGAAACAAATCCCAAACACGAGCTTAAATATTATTGTAACGAATAAAATATAATTTAAATTATAAAACATTAATAATTATGTTTAGCGCTGGTCAGTAGTAGTCTAAATTCAATACGAACGTTTGTTTCTTGAAAATTTGATCACGATTTAAATACGGTATTTACTTTTAATATTACCGATATTTCATCGAAAAGAAAACGTGTTGTATTATCATTAAAAGGCAAATTAAAGTATCTGTTTCGATTATCCGGATTTTTCCTTATCCGGACTACCTTCATCCCCAATTAGTCCGGATAATCGAGGTTCTACTGTATTTAAATAATTCCTTTTGAATTAAGTATTACTGTATTTAAACAATAAATTTTGATTTTCTATCCTCACACCAATTCGTTAATAATTATCTTCTTCACAGATTATCTTTGTAACTTTACGTACTTTACGTAACCTTTTTATGTTATACCTAAGTTGATAATGTTTAATCATGACTTAAATGTAATTGTAAAAATTGTAATTAGTCAAAAAGAAGTATAATTTAGGATATTTTCATAAATTTTTATGAAAACCAAAAGCTATCAGCCTTTATAATAGCGTAGAAACTTTGTAGTTACAAATACAAATCCAGTAGGCTTACTGTATTACCTGTACTTTTATAAAGTACAGGTAATACAGTACAGTAATACAATTCTGACCTCTAAAACCCTTTTCTTGCCACCCGTAGTTTTTCCTAATTTCTAATTGGCTTAACCTTATAAAGTTGAACCTCTAACAAAAGCCATCTTTAAACTGCGCCCATTTTTTCAGAATGCAAATACACACATTAGAAAATAATCAATGGTTACAACTGATTAAAGGTTTAATTGAATCTCCGCTATTGGTAGTTCAACTGTACTTGCATTAAATAATAANACATTTATTAATTTTAAAACAAATATAAAAAAAGAAATTAATCTAAATTGAATTATATTAAATAAATGAAATGGAAACTTCAATTTTCTTTAATATTAATACATTAGATTTGAATACTTTTTGAAATATTTTTTATTAAAAATCCATTTTTATGTAATTTAAATGAAGAAGAATATCTTCATGATATGTTGTGAATTTATTATCCGTGGACCTTATTATTAATACATTTTTTCTTTAAGAAAATGGAAAAAAATTTTAAGGTTGTGTTAACTTGAAGAGAGAGTAACATTAATTTTATTGTATTGAATTTTAAATTTATTTTGTCAAATACCCGATTGTATATATAAGTTAACAAGTGTTGGATTGTATTAAGAAAATAAACTTGAATCGTATATTTAAATATACTTGGATCTCAAGTATGTTAATCTGCTTAGATTCGTATATATATGAACCAAATACGTCAGTCTGTATAGATCCAAATATTCTTAGATACGAGTAGTAGTTGTTAATTTACTCGGAGTGAATAAATTATCATAAAATATATCCAAAATTTTATGAAAAATTAAAGAATTTTACGTCTTAAATTTTCCAAAACTCTATAATTATATTCAGTATTCAATACACTATTTTTATCGATGTATTCGATCTATTTCTAAAAATCTATCGAAACGTAGGAGAATTAAAAATGGAACTGATATTCGATTTATTCATAAAATATATAATGTATCATTTAAATATTTAGGCTACATAAAGTATATTTACAGTTTGACCAAAAAAAAACTTGATTTAGTTATATCTAAATAATTTCTAGTTAATTCCTTTTAATTCTAATTTAAGTTAACTTTATTATATTATATTCCTTTTATTCTATTTTAATTTAATTCTATTTAATTCCTAATTTAATTTATTAATTAAAAATCATAACTTTTTATAGTCTAATATTCAAAATTTGATACTAATGAGTTAGTTTTATTGACGGAAAATAAACTTCAGAAATTTGACAGAATAGAATTTGAAGAATGAGTTTATAAAATGTAATTCTATCAAACTATTTGAAAAATCATATAAAACTGAATTATCCATTTAAATTTTTTACGAAATATTTAAGCATTTTTATTTCAATATTTTACGACTATAAAATTATATCTATACTCATGTTAAGTTAAATATATTTCTAATATTTTAAATTTGTAAAATTGGAATGAAAATCCTGGGCTATTGAATAATTAATAAAGAAAATTTGCAAAATATTGCCATTTGAATTTTTAAATTTGTGTGTAAATTAAATTTATTTTAATATTTACAAAGTTTTCAACTTATGAATGAAAGATGTCGAAAAGATTATTTTTAAATCATTAAAAATTTTTAAAACATTATTTTATTTAACCGAAATCTTTAAATATCAAAATTACTATTAAGGGTCGTCCATAAATTACGTAACGATATTCTCATACTTTCCAATTATCATCCTACCCCTGTAACACTTCGTAACGCTGCCGCGCATACCCACCCCTAAAATTACCTAATGCATTATCTTGGATCAACCAACCTTCCGCTTAATTGTACTAAGGAGTGACACACAACAAGGAGTATCGAACGGTAGTATTATTCAATTAATTACACGCGTAACGTACAAAACAGTGACGTAAACAATACGATTCTCTACGCAACACTTGAGTAACCGAATGATTTACTTTTATTTCTAAAGGAGTGAAACTCTAACATTACATAACATTTTTGTAAACACTTTTCACCCCTTTGTAACGATTTCCTGCATAATATCATTTATGGATAGACCCTACGTAACCTAATTGTTACTTTCAAGTTGTAATTATATACTTAATGTTATCATCGATATCAGTAATAGCAGTAAAAGCGTTAGAAATATTAATACAAAATAAATACATTTTCTTAAAGAAAAATATGCGATGATTTTCATTAACGTCGATTTAAACTTTCATACAGAATAATGATTATGATTTAACAAGACTTACATTAAATTACAACATGGGGTAAATGACAGTTTACAGCAAACATTACGCGACTTTTCTTCATAACTGGGAGTCCAAAAAGACATTTTTAACCTATTAAGTGAATAAATTAAATCTAATGACGCCATCATCATTTCCACAGAATAATAATCTGTATTTTTCTTCATTTTTAAACGTTATCAGGCCAAATTATTTTTTATTAAATATTTCAAGAATTTGTATATATATTGTTTCCA
>NW_019386955.1:664492-688312 GCF_000671375.1 Centruroides sculpturatus | reverse complement strand
AGTACTGTAATTTTATACATTTCTTGTGAAAGAAACATTTCTTATTTAACGGCCATAAAAATTATTTATATTAAGGATGTCTCCAAAGGTCAACGAAGTTTTCGCAGAAAAATAATATCAGAAATCGCGGCCGCGGTTTGATGCGCTGTTCCGCGACGAAACCAAGCTTTAGCAACGGGCGTAGTCGAACGGTGCACACTCGGTAAGTAATCCTACAATTTTTTGTTTATAGTATAGTTTATACGGATTATTCCCAAAAAATTATATGTGTTTTGGAAATGTTGAGTCGAATTAGTCTAGAATCGATTAATTTTATGGAAGAAAACCTTTCAAACAGCCGTAGTCCGTAAACTTCACACGTGTCGGGCTGCGATTGGCTCATGTATTTAAGGATTCCTACAACGTGAAATTCTTATAAAGTGGAACGTATCTACCACGTTATAGGGGGGTCTACTGTACTTTATTATATTAATCTCATATCATTCAATAAGTTCTTAATCTAAATATTTTATTTCGATTTATCTTCAATTATGCATGAAAGCTGATTTATTACATCAATTGATAAATCGATTTTCTTATAAAAATTTACAATGCTTTATTTTAATTTCATTTTTTACTTTATATTGACAGGTACGATTTAGTATGCTGGAAATTTATAATGAAATTGTTCGCGATCTGCTGAATCCCACACAAGATAGGAAAAGAGGTTTAAAAGTTCGAGAACATCCAAAGAAAGGATTTTATGGTAAAGTATTAGCATAATTATAATATACTGAGAATGGCAAATATTTTATATTAAACAAAATTTTATATATTTGAATTATGTAGCGGAAGGTTTGAAGACATTTTTGGTGACACAACATAAAGACATAGAGAGCAGAATCGACGAAGGGACGACAAATAGGAGTATAGCTTCAACTAATATGAATGCCACCAGCAGGTTAGTAACACTATAAAAAAAAACAAAAATACTTTTTAATATTTAATGCATAATTTATTTTAAAATCTTTCTTATAGTCGAGCTCATACTATTGTTGGAATTACTCTGATACAAAAAACAAAAAGAAACGAATTTGAAACTTCAAAAACTTCAGTAGTTAACTTAGTTGATTTGGCAGGAAGGTAAGTAAATCGGAAATGTTTAAACAATTAGTAGAATATTTTAATCAAAATATTATCTTTTAATTTTAATTAATTTATAAATATAAATATTTAATGATAATAATATAAAAGTTATTGATCTTTAAACTATAAACATTTAAACTTCGTAATTAAATATAAGAATTAAAAATTTTATGTTATTATTGATATATACGAGAAACAATAGTTGAACAATGTTAAAAGAAAAATAGTTATATAGCTTCTTTTATAGAATATTTAGTTTTTTGATGAATAAAAAATAGAAGAAAATATATTCAATCAATGTAACAAGAGACAAGATGAAAATATTGCGCTTCCTTCAGAAAAACCTAAATTTAAATCTCACTTAGGACAAGATCTAGATGCTGAGTGGAAAAAAATTCTAAGCAAAACGTATTATCAGTATCAAGCAAGTCTACAAAGATTTCATTAAAACAAAGCATATTGTTTCTTTAAAATTCGAATCTTTTTCTTTTATTGCAGTGCTGCTGAGTTTCTCCCATTTGGGTTTTACTTTTGTTTCTCCATTGACAGCTTTACAGCCAGAATTTATATTTTTACTACAAAAGACCTTAAGAAACAAAAAAAAAAAAATAGTGTCAACATACAAATCGTATTCATAATCTTCAATATGAGATTAACTTTTTATGCAATAAATCACATTTTATTATGGAAACAAATCCCAAACACGAGCTTAAATATTATTGTAACGAATAAAATATAATTTAAATTATAAAACATTAATAATTATGTTTTAGTTTTTGCATTGTTTCCAATAAGCAAAAAACAATTATGTCCGCATTTACGGCTACAATAATTGATCCAGTGCAGGCCTCACATATGATGTTTATAAAACTGAGTTCACATTCAGTTGGAACGTATTGTTATATCTTTACGTCTTTTCGAAATTCAATACGTCTGTTTTTTATTTATACCAAAATATGTTTGCCCAATTATATATTTTGATAGTTTTAAAACTGTAGGAATATTATGCCTATTACTGTATTTTCTTAGTTTTTTTAATCAGGTTTATTACATTTTAGTTCTGAATAATTCGTTAAGAAAACGAAAATTTTCAGAGTTTCATTAAAGTTTACAATTAATTTCTTTAAAAGCCGTTAAGTATATCCTTTTTAACTATAAAATTGACAATATATAACATAAAGATTTAGCTAAAATTATTCTCCAAAAATTGTAATTTGTTCATTACAGAGATTTCGATTCTTGTATTTCATTCTCTAGCAATTATCACTAAAATTTGATTTTAATTTTATAATGTNTTTCTATTCAGCATCAACAATTTTACGAGTGCCAATTACATTACTGAAGCAAAGTAAATTTGCTTTTACAACCGTAAATACGAAGAGAAATATTTTTGTTTTTCGATACCAGTTAGTTTTTTCTTGCTAGAAACGGTTCTATATGAAATTTTTCTTTGAATCAGAAGAAATTAATGAGAAAAATATGTTGAAAATTATGACACTAAACACGAATTACGGCGTATAAAGCAAAAATATGTTTTCTAATTATTTTTTTAAATTTATTAATATCATTTTTTCTTTACTTTTTGTATGAAATATTGATCTATTTGTTGAAATAGAATTTGTTTGTAGTTAAAATGTCCATTATTATTTTTTTAATAAATAAGTTATTATCAAAGAAAAATAAACTTGTACAAGTTTAATTTTCTTTGATAATAACTTATACTGTAATAATAAGTTTTCATGCATGTATTGTATATTACATATAGAGATTATTGGCAGAAATTGTAGCCTATATCTTCTGTAAAGTGTTTTTGTAAGGGTGGTTTAGTACTAAACCACCGTTACAAAGTCGGTTTTAGTACTAAAACATATTACTAGGAGCACACCTAGTAAGGTTAAAAGGACTCTCTCTACCTTTTAGATAAATATTGATTTATTTGTTAAAATATAATTTAGAAGGCGATAGACGGTAAGCTGTTAAGTATTAGGCTACATTGAGATGCCTCTTGCAATATGGCATCGTTTTAACAGTTAGAAATGTAAAGAATAAAATGAAAATATTGTTTTAATATATATTTCTATTATATTAAATGTTATTTTATAGGCTTTGAAATTGAAACTAAGATTAAATTATTATAATAATTACTTTAAATAAATTTTATATTGCAGATTATTTTCTTTAAAAAAACAATGAATATATATATTCTTTATTACCAATTTGAATTTAGAATTGCTTTAAAACTGTTTTAATACAATATTTTTATATATTATATATATTGAGATTTTCGAAAAGTGAGATATATATGAAACAAATCAGATTTAAACTACAATACTTTGAAAAATAATTATATATAAAGATATATATTCGATTTTATATTTCCAGAATTGTCGAAATTCAATACGTTTTAAACCATAAGCGTATCGAAAGTATTTTTAAACGTTAAAATCGAATTTACTATTAGAAAATGGATACCATAATTTTAAAGTTATTGTCGTCACGAAGAAAAATATAGAAAAAAATTTAACAAGAGCAGAATCGTCAATCGAATAAAAAGTTTTTGGATAGATTTACGGTCGTACTTCCGAAATCCTTTTTATGTTATAAGACTTTATCGCATCTAATGGAATGTACAAGATTTATTTATCTGTGTGACAGATAATATTTTCCCGTTCTGAATTTTTTCTCCCCTAGTCCTTCTTCTACTTATGTTTGGCAGATCGAACAATACTTTCTCCCTTTGAACAAATATTTACCTTTATTGAATTAATGGCCACGGAAATGGAACACATTAGCCTAATTATCTCTCTTTTCTCCAATAAATGTGTTTACTTTCTATTAAGTTGACTTTACAAAAACGCTGGTTTTATAACAAACAACGTTAAGAGGAACAATTTTACCATTTAAAATTAAAAATATATTACAGAAAATTATATAACGTGAAAATAAATTGATAGCTTTATAATGATTATATTAATTGTCTGAAGTTATGTAAGAAAAATAATGTTTCTCTAATAGTGAGATAGAATTTGTACTGTTCATTTACGGCCCTTTACTTGTGTAATACAATATATCACTATATTGATCAGTATAAATAAATAAATGCCAAATTATTGAACTATTTTATACTTTAACCTATTATACAATCAACGTGAAAAACAGAGAAATGCGAAAAATATCGTAACGATGAGAGGGAATATTACTCTTCTGTATAATCCCGATGCACCTAAAGAACAACCAAAAAAATTCACGTATGATTATAGTTATTGGTCCCACGACGGTTATAGAGAATTAGAAAATGGATACTGTACTCCGGATCTCGATCATCGTAACGGTTCCATTTTCTGTGATCAAGTAAGTAAAAATTTTATTTTAAAAATTGTATATAACTATAATTACTTATAATAATTAGACTGCAATTAGAAAAATTGTAGACCTATAAATTCCCACCGTCCGTTGTCTGTCATTCCTTAACATCGAGAACGGAGTTAGATAGACGAAAGTCGAGACCAGATGTGGAAAGCTTAGGTAGAGGCCCCGATTAACTATATAAAAACTTCCGGTTTGCATCGAAAGTCAAGTTATTTCAATTTAAAACTTTTTTCCCTGAAAGGTGTTAGACAGATGAGCGGCACGACTGTGTTGTTAACAGGAAAAGTATGATGTACAAAGGCAAAGCACTACTAATTTGAGATGGAGAGCACATATTTTAAATGAAATAAATTAAAAATATGATTAAAAATAGCAGACCGACATTATGATAATCTCACAATAGATGATTGCTCGTTCCTTCTATAACTTTTAAACAATTTAATATAGTGAAAATAGAAAAATCCCTGGTATAAATGAAGATTTGTTAATAAAATTAAATTAAACATGTTCTAGTTTGTAGTTTTAGTGTTAATTAAATATNTAATGGATTTTATCTGAACATATAAACTTTTAAACTTTGTTTAAAAGTTTATAAGTTCATTTAATAAATGAAGTGTTTTCTTGTATATTACTTTTACATTTTAATAAAACATACTAAAAATATTTGGCAAATATTCTTATAATTATTTATTATAGAAAGAAATTTACAAAGAAGTTAAATACTCCATAATTACTATGTTTAATTTATATCATAGCTCATTACATTATTATAATTAAATGTACAGAGATTAAATGTTGTAAAATATTTTTTTTAATGGATTGAGTAAATTTAAACCGTTTAAACTAGATTGTTTAACATGTGACGATATTATTCTATATTGTATATATAACATAAAATTTGATTCTGTAACTTTCTACTAATTTAGTTATAGTTTTACATATTTAAATCTCATATTTAATGATTCTGTTGCAAAATAGATAAGATATCTGATATGTACCATAACTTAATATAGATATTATTCCTTGTCATTTGACGATTAAGAGATAATTAAAATAATTCATCGATGTTAAAGGTTGTATGTATAGAGATAGGTCATCTAGATACTAAAAGTCATATAAATAGTTATAAAATTCATATAAGTTATAATTTTTATGACTATTTATATGATTTTTATTGCTTACATGTCCTAGCTTTAGTCGTAAACAATATAATATTGGTTATATTATATTAATTTTTTTTCTTAACGTAATTTTAAAATTCTTATTTATATTCATAATAATTTATTTCGTTACAAATAACTAGAAAAATGTATTTAATTTTGTTCCATATTAAAAAAATTCTAATAAATTAAATCATACTTGTTTATTCACTATATCTTATGAACAAGGTAAAATGTAAGAAGCTTTTAATTTTCTTTTGAGTTGAAACTTTTAGAAATAAATATTATTACATTATAAATACTTATTAAAGAAGCATTATAAGTGAATAAATAATATATAATATGATCTTTTTGATTTTATAAACTACTCTAAAAATTTCCTGAAAGTCCTTGTCGCATTTGTTATTTTTCATTCCATATTGAATTTAAGCGAAGTTCCTCAAAAGAATTTTTTTCATTTATATAAAATGTCATTTTACAAAATTAAATATTAAGAATTGTCAAATAAGACAGACTTGTGATATTTAATTTATTAATTTTAAAACAAATATAAAAAAAGAAATTAATCTAAATTGAATTATATTAAATAAATGAAATGGAAACTTCAATTTTCTTTAATATTAATACATTAGATTTGAATACTTTTTGAAATATTTTT
The DNA here is from genome assembly GCF_000671375.1 of Centruroides sculpturatus. NCBI lineage: Eukaryota > Metazoa > Arthropoda > Arachnida > Scorpiones > Buthidae > Centruroides > Centruroides sculpturatus. The sequence goes on along the minus strand of NW_019386955.1, from coordinate 682,000 downwards.
TATTAAAAATCCATTTTTATGTAATTTAAATGAAGAAGAATATCTTCATGATATGTTGTGAATTTATTATCCGTGGACCTTATTATTAATACATTTTTTCTTTAAGAAAATGGAAAAAAATTTTAAGGTTGTGTTAACTTGAAGAGAGAGTAACATTAATTTTATTGTATTGAATTTTAAATTTATTTTGTCAAATACCCGATTGTATATATAAGTTAACAAGTGTTGGATTGTATTAAGAAAATAAACTTGAATCGTATATTTAAATATACTTGGATCTCAAGTATGTTAATCTGCTTAGATTCGTATATATATGAACCAAATACGTCAGTCTGTATAGATCCAAATATTCTTAGATACGAGTAGTAGTTGTTAATTTACTCGGAGTGAATAAATTATCATAAAATATATCCAAAATTTTATGAAAAATTAAAGAATTTTACGTCTTAAATTTTCCAAAACTCTATAATTATATTCAGTATTCAATACACTATTTTTATCGATGTATTCGATCTATTTCTAAAAATCTATCGAAACGTAGGAGAATTAAAAATGGAACTGATATTCGATTTATTCATAAAATATATAATGTATCATTTAAATATTTAGGCTACATAAAGTATATTTACAGTTTGACCAAAAAAAAACTTGATTTAGTTATATCTAAATAATTTCTAGTTAATTCCTTTTAATTCTAATTTAATTTAACTTTATTATATTATATTCCTTTTATTCTATTTTAATTTAATTCTATTTAATTCCTAATTTAATTTATTAATTAAAAATCATAACTTTTTATAGTCTAATATTCAAAATTTGATACTAATGAGTTAGTTTTATTGACGGAAAATAAACTTCAGAAATTTGACAGAATAGAATTTGAAAAATGAGTTTATAAAATGTAATTCTATCAAACTATTTGAAAAATCATATAAAACTGAATTAACCACTTAAATTTTTTACGAAATATTTAAGCATTTTTATTTCAATATTTTACGACTATAAAATTATATCTATACTCATGTTAAGTTAAATATATTTCTAATATTTTAAATTTGTAAAATTGGAATGAAAATCCTGGGCTATTGAATAATTAATAAAGAAAATTTGCAAAATATTGCCATTTGAATTTTTAAATTTGTGTGTAAATTAAATTTATTTTAATATTTACAAAGTTTTCAACTTATGAATGAAAGATGTCGAAAAGATTATTTTTAAATCATTAAAAATTTTTAAAACATTATTTTATTTAACCGAAATCTTTAAATATCAAAATTACTATTAAGGGTTGTCCATAAATTACGTAACGATATTCTCATACTTTCCAATTATCATCCTACCCCTGTAACACTTCGTAACGCTGCCGCGCATACCCACCCCTAAAATTACCTAATGCATTATCTTGGATCAACCAACCTTCCGCTTAATTGTACTAAGGAGTGACACACAACAAGGAGTATCGAACGGTAGTATTATTCAATTAATTACACCCGTAACATACAAAACAGTGACGTAAACAATACGATTCTCTACGCAACACTTGAGTAACCGAATGATTTACTTTTATTTCTAAAGGAGTGAAACTCTAACATTACATAACATTTTTGTAAACACTTTTCACCCCTTTGTAACGATTTCCTGCATAATATCATTTATGGATAGACCCTACGTAACCTAATTGTTACTTTCAAGTTGTAATTATATACTTAATGTTATCATCGATATCAGTAATAGCAGTAAAAGCGTTAGAAATATTAATACAAAATAAATACATTTTCTTAAAGAAAAATATGCGATGATTTTCATTAACGTCGATTTAAACTTTCATACAGAATAATGATTATGATTTAACAAGACTTACATTAAATTACAACATGGGGTAAATGACAGTTTACAGCAAACATTACGCGACTTTTCTTCATAACTGGGAGTCCAAAAAGACATTTTTAACCTATTAAGTGAATAAATTAAATCTAATGACGCCATCATCATTTCCACAGAATAATAATCTGTATTTTTCTTCATTTTTAAACGTTATCAGGCCAAATTATTTTTTATTAAATATTTCAAGAATTTGTATATATATATATATATATAATGTAATTTTTATATGTCTGAAGAGTAAAATAAAGATTGAAAAAGATGTAAGTACGTCGTGAGAGGTCATTAAAATATGTAAACGAATCGAAAACTACACAAATTGTTCTATAATTTATACAAACAAATGAAGTTTATTTCGCGAAATGAATTCAGTTAACAGAGATTTTACGATTATTTTTTAACAATTAATTTTAAAATACTTGGTTAACTGACTTTTAGGCTATTCACTCGCTAATATACAATATTTAAAAAAAACAATAAAAAATGATACTTATTTACAGTATATTTTAAAAATTATTTATAAATAAATTAAAAGTTAAAAATTTCATTATATATTACAGGGAATTTGTATGTAATAAATTAACTGAATCCACTTTCTGATTTTATTTTTAATTGAATTTTATTTTAATTGCAATCCATCAGATAGACTTATCTTTATATATTTGTTCGGCTACTTTCCTCAGTGTTAAAATAGCGTAAAAATTAAAATAAAGATCACACTATCAGAGACTTTTAGATTCACTAAAGATGTGATTTATTTCATCTATTTTGCAAAATTGATAAAGATTACAAGAGATAATAAAGATTTCTTTTTCTATTCAGCATCAACAATTTTACGAGTGCCAATTACATTACTGAAGCAAAGTAAATTTGCTTTTACAACCGTAAATACGAAGAGAAATATTTTTGTTTTTCGATACCAGTTAGTTTTTTCTTGCTAGAAACGGTTCTATATGAAATTTTTCTTTGAATCAGAAGAAATTAATGAGAAAAATATGTTGAAAATTATGACACTAAACACGAATTACGGCGTATAAAGCAAAAATATGTTTTCTAATTATTTTTTTAAATTTATTAATATCATTTTTTCTTTACTTTTTGTATAGTTATATATTATTTTCTCTTATTATAATTGCTATAAAAGAATAATTTAATAGATGAATCATTTCCAGTAAATCATCGTAAAATATCTGCTGCACTTCCTGCAATTCTTTTCCCGTACTAAAATAAAAATATATCGTTTCATAAACGTGTCGCCTCGTAACTTTTCTATCTCGCTTCAATCTCGTACAAATAAGGTTAATTAGTTTATATCGAAATGAGAAAATAAAAGCTAAAGTCAATACAAAAAATAAAGTTATTCGATTTTTTCTTTCCTGTTATAAAAGTAATTATTTTTATTTTAACGTTTTCTTTGTTGTTATTCTAATCAAAATCGTTTCATTTCGGATAATAATTATTCTTCTCACATTTTCCCCCCTTATTCTCTAGTTAATAAGACAATTTTTACATTTTTCCTTTTTTTATTTTCGCTTTAGAAAATGTTATTATTCCTTAGAGAAAATCAAAAATGGTTTTTATCGTGATTCAATTTTCCAAAGAAATGACAGAGAAAATCGATTTAGGCAAAAAAATAAAATTTATATATATTTATTGATTTCTGATTCTAATGACCTGATCTAATCTATATTTAGTGAGAAATAACATTAAATTGATCTTTATTTTTTCTTTACTCTATTAACTAAAAACGGATTTATTCAAATTTTATAATAGGAATCTACATAAAGTTTAAAAGAGAGGACAGATAAAACAATTCCTTTCTTTTTATTATTATTATTTAACGTTAATTTTTGATTGGGATAGAATCTGATAAATATTCTTCCTTAAACGGTAGTTATCGAATTGTATTTTAATTATTATTATAGCCTATAGTTAATAATAGACATATATTGTGAATATGATAGATAAATATCCATTCGTTTAACGTTTAACAAGATGGCTGAGTAGACGAGACGGTTTCGATCTGGTAGGATCTGCAAGAAAATCCGAGGAGTCAAAAATCCCTACGAATTTTTCTGGGGTGGTCTGTCTCTTACCACTCGACCGACCCCATTATGGGCTTAGTCGAATCCATAATGGAAATGATTTTAAAAAAGGCCCTCGCTTTTAAATATTTCGATATATAAAAACTTACAATTATTTTTCTAAAATAAGTTTACACTTAAATGTTCTAATGCTTAGAAACTTCCATTAAACTGCTCTATTAAGGATTGTGACAAAAAAAAAACCCTCATTATACGGGTCTTTTCTTCTCAAATCCCTTCCATTTAATATAAAATTTAAATAATAATTATTAAAATAATTAATTACTGAACTAAATTTAATAATTTAAAAGTAATTATTACGTTTCTATATGGATGCATAGTGATATTTCTCGGGTCAAATTGAGTCAAGTCTAAGTTATTGAAGGATAAGTTAGATTAGATAATTTAGATAATCGAATATTACTAAACTTAAGGTTATGTGATTATCTTAACTTAGTACTCTGGCCTAATCGCAGTTGATAGTATGAAACATTTGTGCCTTAATTTATATTTCATATTGTCAACATTTAATGTTACAATAATATAATAATAATAATATTAAGTTGTACACTTATGCGGCTTGTAACATTACATGAAGATATAACAAATACTATAAGTGCATAGGCAATTAATTTTTGAAACTTTAAAATACATCCTAAATGTCATCAAAGATATTATCCGCAAATCAAATTTAGATTATTTTAATTAAGCAACGTCATTATTAACATCTCTAAAAGTAAATATAATTTCGAATCTATTAATAAATGGTTTAAAGTTGTCAGAAAATATTTTATTTTAAATAATTAATTTAATATAAATAATAGTAAATTGTTTTCTCAGTGATCAATAAAACTTTAAATGACAAAATTTTATTATAACTGTGATTAATGTAATATTTTTAAAATTAAATCTAAACAATATAAAATAATAACTAAAAGTAAAATATTTATCGATTAAAAGTTATCCGAAAGATGACAAAACACTTCTCAATATTACATCTTAATGCAACTTACTCTTCTTGTCATCAAATTTCTCCAAGGCATTTCTGTAAAAACAGATGATGTTAAAAATATAAAATATTAGTAAATAAATAAATAATAGACTATTAAAAGTTTACTGAAACCGTAAACCGTGAAGAAAATTAAAACTTTAAAATACCTTTCCTTTGGAAGAATTATATTCTTATATCACAGAAATTTGGAATAATGAAGATTTTGTTTCATTGTCTAGTATTTTTCTTCTGTTCAAACTACTATTACTATTCAAATTGAAGAATTGGCGTAATAAACATTTCTAATTTAAACAATACTTCAAATTAAATAACTTTCTTGTTGACGACTTCTATAATTTTACTTATAATTAATTGTTAACAGATTTTACAATTTAAATTTAATTTTTTTTAACAATGATTCGTCATTTGGCATATTCATACAATTTATAAAACTTCAATTTATATCATATGAATATAATTCTTATTCCTCAACTAAATAATCGTTTGAGTGTTAAGGCTGATGCGTATTGTCTTTGCCTTTGGTTGTATAGGAAACTCATCAATTAAACTCAGCTTTCTTACTGCCTAAGGATATTTTAACTAAAATATTGGCTGTACACCAAATTTCTTTATTTTTTCTTGTGTTTTCGATTTCATCTATTTCTTAAAATTGTCTGGCATCTGGGAAGAAATTTACGTTTAGAATATTAACTTTTTTCCCCTTTCTTTTTTTTCAAATTCTGATTGTAAAGACACTCGATGAAGGAGAATTTTTGGAACTTTTATTCTTAAAAATTTCAGAAATTACAGGAATGAATGATTCTTGAATTATAGCGAAATAGAAAATCAAGATTTTGAAAAGATAAAGTCAGATGTAAATGCCATACACCTTCTCCATAATGTATTTAAATGTTTATAGACGCGATGCGATCCATCATAAATGCGGATGCGACGCGAACGATGCGCTCGGCAACAATAAATGTTAATAACTTCCGTTTCCGGTATGAAATGGTTGCAAAAATCAATATTTGCATCGCGTGAAAATAAAGAATTTTTGATGCCAGTATTGTCTCCCCACGTTACGCCGTTTCTCACTTATTATGGGTATATTAAATCGGTCACAGACACAAAAACGTTATCTGAAAACAAAGAAAAAACTCATTTTTCGGTCCCCAAATGTACATCTTAACCGAAATATTGACTGAATTTCTCATATTTATGAGTGAAATAAAACTAGAAAAATCTAAATATCCCAACATTTTAAGTACTTAAAATAAAAATTTGGTGGTTTTTCTGTTAATTGTGTGCTAAAATATGTACTAAACTTTATATAAATTATACGTTGTAAATAAATAGAGAATAATTTTAATTAGAAATTAAGTAGGTAAGAAGCGTGCCTATATTATTGATGATGCCTAAATTTGCCATAAATGTTTTTATTATATCATACAAGTAAGCTGTTATAGGATATAAGTGAAAGCTTTATATATATATATATATATATTACAGTGAAAGAGTAGCAACGACGGGAGCTACTGGAGATAGACTTAAAGAAAGTGCAGCCATTAACCAATCCCTATCTTGTTTGGGAAAATGCATACACGCATTGGCCGAGAGAGCGGGTGGTAAAAATGTTAGAGGTAGGTAAATAATGACTTTTTTCGTTGAAATTTTTAGTTTTATCAAGCAAAATATTATTACTTTGCTTTAATATTATTTATAGTGATTAATTGAGCTGCAATTTGTAAAAATTGTAGATCTATAAATGCCCACTGTCTGTCCTTCCTTAATCTCGAGAACAGAGTTAAATAGATTTAAAATTAAAGTCGAGACTTGATTTGGAAAGCTAATTGGTAGGAGGTCCCGATTAACTATTACAAACTGTCTAGTACTTTCAGTGATTTCAATTGAAATTTTCCTCAGAACAAAGTTACAGTGCATAGATGACCGGCATAACTCTGCTGTTTTCAGGAAAAGTATGATTTACAGGAGTGAAATGCTACTAATTTGAGATGGAGAGCATATATTTTAAATTAAATAAATTAAAAATTGCAATGTTACAATAATTTTGACTTGTTAATTGTTTAAATTCCTATATATGAGTTAATTTTATATAAAATATTGGTCTTAATAATGATTTAAAATGCTTTCAATCTTTAATACGAATATATACAAAAATTTATGTTGGTTTAAATTATCATATTTTTCCGATAATAGATTAAAGAAAAAATTGAGAGCGCATTAAAGCGATATACGATTATATTTTCTCTGAAGTTCTATGAATATTTTATGATTGTAGAGTGTAACCTACAATTTAGTAAAAATGGAACATCCCATCGTTATTTATTTAATGACATATTGAACTCTGTTAAACTGCGTGACAATGTGTTCTAAAAATATGTTTGTACTGTGCATAAAAATATAAAAATAAATTATTCTCACTAACGAATTTATATCATTTTATTATTAACAAATATCTATTCGTTTATTAGCTAGATATTTAAAAAATCACAAATAAAATGTAAATTGTTTTAAAAATATCTTACAAAACAATTTTAAAAAATTAATATTTAATTCGTTTTTTATTCCGAATTTCATTTGAATTGTTTGTTTAAAATTTAAAAAATTATTATTTAAATTTAATTCTTAAATATAAAAAAATGATGATAATAATTATTATTATTACTTACAAATTGAAAGATAATTATAAATATTTTAAATTAATTTGAATATATAGTGCCTTACCGAGAATCTGTGTTAACCAGACTTTTGATGAATGCTCTTGGTGGAAACAGTAAAACAATTATGGTTAGTTAGGTACTTTATATATATATTTTTTAATTTGAAAACTTTCTATTTATCGCCAATAAACATAATGAACCAAATAATTATTTTAGATAGCCGCCATCAGTCCAGCCGATATTAACTACGAAGAAACCTTTTCTACTCTTCGATACGGTAAATTCTTTCTTACTTTCTATTGTGTTTATATATATATATATATACAGTAAAACAATTATTAATTTTATAATGATTATTTAGCCGATCGTGCCAAACAAATTAAAACGGTTGCTATTATTAACGAAGATCCTACAGAAAAACTCATAAGAGAACTTCGAGAGGAAAATGAGAAGTTGAAAAGGATGTTAGAGAAAGGAGCTGTAGATATACCGGTTGGTCCAGGAATGACAAAAGAAGGTAAAGAATTTCCATCAAAAGTAATATGATCGTAATTAATTTTTGATATATAAATAAATAAATATGCGTGAATAACATAAACCATTACCTTATATAAATTACTTTATTATTACATATAGAAACATCGATAACGATAAACAGACATCTTATTGTTTCTCAATGAGAGGAAAGGATAAAAAAAACTAGTCTAAGTTTGTTATTTTATTAAATTCTTATTTTTGTATCATCGTTCTTTAATTCTTGAAAAAATTCTACAAAATTAAACACATAATTTGTACAGAATGACAGCATATATATTATTTTATGTAGGTATATATATAAACTAAATTAATTATTTTTCTTAAAATTGAAATTCGTTCGCTCGAAGATAGATATATAAAATTAATTTCCGTTAATAAGTAATGCCACTAAATTAAATTTTATATATGCGAGTCTTTGAATGAAATTTTATATCAATAAAAAAATAATATTGCACAGATATGCAATTAAAATTAAAATACAGGCCACTACACATACACTATATACATTGTAAAATTACTTTTTTAACTTTAAAATCTATTAAAACTATAATTGTAAAAATATTTTATATCAGTGTCAGATAAATTTATATTAAAAAATTATAAAGAAAATTATGATAAAGGATAAATTACTTATTGCGAATGTTTATAAGTTTATTTTACTCATCATTAGCTATACTCATATATTTATTGTCTAATTTAAACTTCATTATTTAATGTAAGATCCTGAAATTCAGTTAATTCACTTATTGAATGTTTAAAGCGTGCTGTTAAAAAATCCACAACTTCAACTTACAGTTTATCTTTGAGATCTTCCACTATTGTAGATATGAATGTTTATAAGTTTATTTTACTCATCATTAGCTATACTCATATATTTATTGTCTAATTTAAATTTCATTATTTAATGTAAGATCCTGCAATTCATCTAATGCACTTATTGAATGTTTAAAGCGTGCTGTTAAAAAATCCACACCTTCAACTCACAGTTTATCTTTGAGATCTTCCACTATTGTAGATAGAAACGTGTATTTTGTGATAAAATTTTCATCGTCTCTACTTCATTTACATGATGTTCATTTTATAAATTTATATTATAACAATTAAATACGTTCTCGAATAAAATATATTGTCATTTCTTGAATTTTTGTTTGTTTGTTTGCTTTTGAATTTAAGAAAGGAGTTTTAGGTCAAGAAGACAAACTTATCCAAAATTTATATTTATTAAAAAAAAGTATTGTATACATTATAAAATATTTTTAATAATGAAAATCAGTTTATATTCTTAGCAGTATTGGTTTATAAATATTAAGTTTCCATTGTTTTTAATTGAGTTGTTTCAATAATATAGATTAACTATAAATCTCATAAATCAAAACTTTAAAAACGAATATCAAATCGAAAAATAAAACAGACGTGCGATAACTTTTTAATCTGTTTCGTGATCATTCGATACTTTAATTGACTTCTAGAATATCGGTATCTTTAACTGATAATCGATACTTTAGTATGCAGTAAGGGCGAAAGTCTTACTTAGTAATGTATGAAAAACATTTATTTTGAAACTCTGTACTTTTTATAATAGAAATCGCGAGATTAAAAAAGAAATGGGAAGAAGAGATGAAGGCAGCTATGGCCGAAAATAATCGAGAAATCAAAGAAATTAAACAGAGTTACGATGAAAAGTTAGATGCTGCTAAACGACATCAAGAAGTAGTAAGTTTCTTCTTTTCGTATAAAGAAAAATATATTTTTTAAAAACAGCTAAATGATTTATGCTTATATTTTTGCAGCAAGAAGAAGAAAAGCTAAAGTTGGAGGAAGAAAAGAAGAAATATCCTCATCTCGCTAATCTTAATTTTGATCCTCAACTTTCGGGTAAAATTGTTCACATATTAAAATTCGGAGATAATGTGGTTGGAAAAGGAGATGTGGATATCGTTTTACTTGGACCCAGGTTATTATTATGTTTTCTTTTTTAATTAAATTTCTATATTAATCTAGAAATAAGTATAACACTGATTTCAAATTTTATTAGTTTTACATAATCTGTCTGAAAGTTTAGACAATTTCCATAAAATCATTAAATAGCTTTAAAAATAACTATTATCGAGCATTCATATATCGAAAATTATTTCACGGATTTATTTTCTTAAAATCTAATTATTTGATAATTATATGAAAAAATATAATTGAAGAGGATATTATTCTTTTAAAATAATTTTTTATCGTAGTTCTCTTTTGTTTATTATTTGGCTAAATCTGGATGAACTGTAAACAATTTATTACAGTAGGCTATAAATGTCTCAAAATAGAAATTTTTGAATCTTTTAACAACACGAGCAATTATTTTATTGTGATATCGTCACAATGCCAGGCTGCAATTTTTAATCATATTTTTAATGTATTTAATTTAAAACATATGCTCTCCACGTCAAGTTAGTAGTGTCTTGCCCCTGTACATCATACTTTCCTGTTAGCAATAGAGTCGTGTCGGTCATCTATCTAACGCCTTTCAGGGGAAATTTTTGAATTGAAATAACATGACTTCTGTTTTGCATTGGAAGGTCGCATATAAAATTTCCATATCTGGTCTCGCCTTTCATGTATCTAACTCCGTTCTCGAGATTAAAGAAAGACAACAGACGGACGACAATGGGAATTTATAGGTCTACAATTTTTTAAAATTGCAGCCCAATATCTGTTTCGAATAATGATTTTTTATGACTTTTATCTTTTTATTTCTTACATCATTGATAAACAATGTGCATTTCGGATTAATTTCACTCCTCTCTTGAAAACGTACTATAACTCCACTCTAACATTTCTCATTAATCCAACATATCGCTTAAAAGCATCACTTGAATAACAATAATTTTAGATAAACTTATAATCGTTTTAACACATCAAAAATTTATATTCCTCGGTCTTTACTTGTTATAATTACTTTATACATGTAATGCTTCTCTTCTCGAATATCACTACCAATTCATACTCTCTACTTCATTATTTATCTAGACTCGCGATTAAATGTTAATAGTAATGCGTTCGTTTAAATGATTTGTATAATCGAACGATCATACAAATCTATAAAATTTATTCTTTTGGCTAAATTCTTGCAATTTTTCAGATATTTAGCGCTCAAAGGACGTTATAATCACTTCATATTTTCTACATTATGCATAAAAACTAGTTTTAAAATTGCGTTATTAATAAAGTTATTTTTAATTATACTTAAATATTACTTTAATTTATACTTTTTTAAATGTTTTTATTTAAATAAATAACATATTCTTAAAAACTGAAACTGTTTTAATTGTCCACCAAATAGGAACATATCAAATATATAATTAAAATAACTCGTTTAATTTATTATTGGTTTTACGATACTTGATATACAACTATCAGACTGTGTGTGACTGCAGTTCTTCTCAATGAAGTAAAATCATACCCTTGTGTTTTAAAATAATTTTCTGTTGCAAAATTTCGATTGTAATCGAAGACTTTTTGACAATGTTTTCGTGATTTTTAAAGCCAAAATTACCAAAGTGATACACGAATTAATCATTCGAAAAATTTAGATAATCGAATGATTGATTATTTTCATTCGAATGAAACTCCTTTCTAATACCAAATATATCCTCTATTTATTGATAAAATATATTAAAGGATGATTTTAATTTGGTTTTATTAATTCTAAATTAAATGAGACTCAATTTATTCCTCTTTCAGATCTTATGCATGGAATTTCATGAGTCTTTCGCATGAAATAATATCACACGACTTTTTAAAATAATTCATTCTGTTTTTGTCATACGATATTTTTTAAAAGACATTTTGTAACATTGAATTCTATTTAAAAATTTATTTAAATTTGCCTATTTGATAAAATACTCGTTATTTACTTGCGTAATGTATTTTGACTTATAATCAGCAGACTAATTAAAAAAACAGGTAATACGTTATGTCATATAGCTTCATTTCACTTTAGTAACATAAATTTATTTTACTTTAATAACATATCATAGTAATATTTGCTTAATAATTTACTTTGTAAACTGAGTATCGTTATCTGAAATGATTTCTTGTGAGCAGAAATTACTTATTTTCTCTATTACATATGCTATAAAATATTAAAAAAAAGACTACTGAAAGCTATACGAGTTTATTATCTTATAAGCTATTATTATTATTTATAAAAGGCGTTAAAAAGTAATAAAACTAATTAAAATAAAATCTAAATAAAGAAGTTTTATCATTTTCCTTTGTATATTGACTAAAGTTTATAAATATTGACTTTTTTTAATTTATTTTTTTTTCAGTATTCAGCCAGAGCACGCACTAATAAGAGTACAAACGTATGGGGGTGTAACTTTAGAAAAGTGTACCAATGATGCTAGGGTCTTAATAAATGGCGATTCCGTTTCTAACAAAATTTCTTTACAACATAATGATAGGTATTACACTTTTAAATCGATTTTTATTGTTTGTTTGTTATCGAATTAGAATTTTTTAAAAAGAAACTCTATTTTTAAAAATGTCTTTTTTATTAGGATAATGTTTGGCACTACCCAATTGTACATATTTGTAAATCCGGAAGAAAGAAACAAATCAAATAAAAAATATCCCGAAATAACTTACGAAATAGCGCAAGAAGAAATCGCCATCAAAGCCGGAATCAATATGGCTTCAGAAGATAATTCTCGTGGTCTGTTATTATTTTCAATGTATCGATTAACTATTTTTTAAAAATATAGTCTTATATACAATTAATTTTTGAATAATAAAATGGCTTTGACTTATTTTCTTTACAGAAACTGCCTTGCTAAACAAAGATTTGTTAGAAGTGCTTCCTGGTGTCGAAGAAGCTAATGCCATAAGTGAAGAATTAGACAAAAGGGTTAAATTTGAAATTTTACTGATAGCTCCTCAACTACTTGGTAAACTAACGGGAAGAACGGAGGTTAGTTTCTCTTATAGGCTTATAATTAAAACTTAATTGAAGTTTATGCATTAAATAAAAGCGTGCGTAAAATTAATAAATAGAATCTCAACCTGAAAAGAAAATCGTTTCTATGATTTTAATAAATTTTCACGTTGAAAATTGTTATCATTATTATTAATAAGAAATATGCGTCGGCCAGAAGGTCGCATATAACGATGTTAACTATCACTGCGGATCCGAATCCACTTTAGACTTTATAATTTATAATGGTCAGCACAAATTAGACATCGTTCTCCATCCGTCACCTACATTAATCGATGCCGTTACAGGTCAGGTACGCCCATAATGGACGAAATTGTGCTTATTACGGTGGACCTGACCTACAAGGAGATAAGGCCATATAGCTTACAATGTGTCATTTTTCATATTAATTGATTAATCAATCATAACAAATATATTCTTAAATTAGAAGAAACCATGTTTTTTGTCTTTGTTTAGTGTACTTTATCTTTAGGTAAATTTCGTAATAATTCGATTAATATTGGTTTTAATTCTTAAAGGTATATGTAAAAATGCGAAATTTAGAGACTTCGCAAGAATTCGAATGGCCAAAAGAAAAATTTTTGAATCGTCTCTATGTGATGAAAGAAATGTATCAAAATTACGAAATGGGTGAAGAAGAATGGGATTTACCTCCTGTAAGATGTAAAATAAAATGTTCTGAAAGATAAAGTTCTATAATTTTTACTAATAATCTATATTCTTCTTTAGGAACGTGATCCATTTCTAGAAGATCCAGAAACTGATGTACGCATTGGCAATGTACAAGTTTATCTGCAACCTTTAGCTTATTTGGTTTGTACATTACATTACATACTATTTTATTTATTAAATTATATTAAGCGCATTTAAATTTATTTTTATTAAAATTATGCGTTTGTTAATATTACAGGTAGAATTAAAAGAGCAATTAGAGATAATAGATTATAAAGGATCTGAAGTTGGAATGATGAATGTAAGTTATAGCTCTGAAAATAATATTACTCTGTCTATGAAACAAATTATGATATTCGTAAATACTGTAATTGAACTTCATTAGTTTGCTTACACCATTATGTAAATTTTGATAGTGTTTTGTTCTAAAGCAGGGTTGCAAACTGGTGGCCCGTTAAGGTTTCTTATCCAACCCGCGGCCTTGATTTCTTTCCTAAAAATCAATGTTTGTAATATCTTTCGGAGATTAAAACAGAAAAAAAATGCAAACTTATAACTGTTTAAATAAGTCGTAAAGGCCTGGCAACAAAAGGGTCCTTGTTAAAGCCTTTTTTTTAGTTTACAGTAGGTTTCGGTTTACCGAATAATATTAAATACGGCCCGGCATCTGATATACAATTATTTGACTGGCTCTTGGCTGCGTTTGAGTTTGAGACACCAGTTCTAAAGTAATTATTCTGTTTTGAAAATGTTTAACTTTAGTGCATCCTTTTGATACTTCTATAATTACAAACCATTCAAATTAAGCATTTAAAATGCTTAATTTCAAAAATGTGAAATTTTTGCATCTTTATAATTACAGTATTATACAATATATTCATGCATTTTTTTCTGTTAAAAATCATTTTTATATTAAAGGAAGCACGTATATTCATCCAACTAAAGAATTAATCCGTTTTGATGCATAAATAATTATAAACGAACAATTATTTATTGTGAAATTGTCATAATGCCGGGCTAGAATTTTTAATTATATTTTTAATTTATTTATTGTAAGTTATATGCTTTCAACCACAAATTAGTAATGCTTTGCCCCTACAGTCATACCTTTCCTTAACAATAGAGTCGTGCCGTTCATCTATCTAACTCTTTTCAGGGGAAAATATTTGAATTGAAATAACGTGGCTTCCGGTTTATACCAGAACTTTGTACATAGTTAATCGGAGCCTCCTGCTTTTAAACTTTCCATATCTGGTCTCGACTTTAATCTATCTAATTTTAAATAAAATGTGTATCATATCCATGCACAGATCTGCTCTAGAACAACTAGGAACACATTCAAGACTAGTCTAGAAGCATTGTATTAAGCTTTGCATTGTAGCTTAAGTAACAGTAACGTTATCACATATTTTGATTATCCGTGGAACCACTACGCCAATGTTAATAAGCTCATATTATTTAGGATCAGAAATTATCATAAAGAAAATACTTTTAGCCTTTGTTACTGTTGCTTATTAGGCAAAGTAAAAATTAGTTCTAATTTTGGCTACTATGATTATCATTTTAGTGACTTTCAGCAACACCATTAAATTCCTTATAAAAAGTTACTCCTTTATCATCCTTTGCTATCTAGTTAGTTCTTTAATTCCTACAGCGAACAAAATTATTGCAACTTTTTCAAAAATCTAAGGAAATTTTTCACAGTTCATTATTTTTCTATTAAAATATCCGAACATAATATCAATAAATAAAATATAAGTATTAATATTTGGCGGATATGAGGATCTTTATGTAACAAAATCAGAATTTGGTTATGGCTCGTAACTATGAGAAGAAAATTAGAAAAAGCAATAAAGTATTGTAAATGCCGTTATTGCAGATTTGACCCGCAACACAATCGAGTGGCAAGGATGTCGGATGAAAAAAATGGAAAATTAAAATATATGATACCTGATATAATGTGAAAATTTTAGTCGATGATTTTAATACGTTTTTTTCGGCATATAATGGATAATAAAACATGTGTAATAATATATTTACAGGTCGAAATAATGCCTTGTTCCCCAGAAGGACTAGAATATACGGAAAACGACGATATGTTCATAGATAATCCATTGGAATTAATCGAAAGAGATTTACATTTTATTTTTAAAATTCACGGATGTAGAGGTTTGCCAACGAGATTCACAGTAAGATTCAAACATTTTTTAAATCTCTTTTAAATAATTTATGATAATTTTATTCACTAAAATACACTAAATTTCTCTTAATTAATGATTTTAATAATAGTGAATTGAGACTAATTGACAAAATAAAAATCATTATATCTTTTTAATAACTAATTAGGTATCTAATTAAACATTTTTCAAGCTTGTTAATTTTCTAATTTAGGATATACACTGCCGATATAGAGTATATTTAGATAAAGAAGATACAGTCACCGAAGTCATCAGCGATACTTCCAACCCGGATTTTAATCATAAAAAATTATTTTCCTTTCATCCAGTCACGCCTCAAGTACGATATTAATTTAAAATTTCTGATATAAAATCTCATATATTCTATCTATTATTTTTTTTTATTTGTAGATGATAGATTATATTCAAGATGGATACATTACGGTACAGGTGTGGGGTAAACAGAAACCAAGAAAATCGGCCATGGCTAAGGCAAAAGGAAAAAGTACAAAGCAAATGTTTCAAGCTGATTTAATGAACCAAGCTAACAATCTAATGAATGGATTTAGGATAAATGGAAGGGTACGTAATACATCCAAATTTTTATATTAATTTTGAATAAAATTTTGCTAAAATATCGCTTATTTTCAGACAGTCGATCCAAATAAACAAAGCATAATAGTTGAATTATTATTGATGAAGAAACAACAATCTAGACTTCATCAACGATTGGTATAAATCCATTTTAATCTCACTAAATTATATATTTCGTAAATAGGATCATTTGGATTTTCAAAGTATTATTTTAAAGTAAAAGAAATTAAACGTTNGAATATATAGTGCCTTACCGAGAATCTGTGTTAACCAGACTTTTGATGAATGCTCTTGGTGGAAACAGTAAAACAATTATGGTTAGTTAGGTACTTTATATATATATTTTTTAATTTGAAAACTTTCTATTTATCGCCAATAAACATAATGAACCAAATAATTATTTTAGATAGCCGCCATCAGTCCAGCCGATATTAACTACGAAGAAACCTTTTCTACTCTTCGATACGGTAAATTCTTTCTTACTTTCTATTGTGTTTATATATATATATATATATATATACAGTAAAACAATTATTAATTTTATAATGATTATTTAGCCGATCGTGCCAAACAAATTAAAACGGTTGCTATTATTAACGAAGATCCTACAGAAAAACTCATAAGAGAACTTCGAGAGGAAAATGAGAAGTTGAAAAGGATGTTAGAGAAAGGAGCTGTAGATATACCGGTTGGTCCAGGAATGACAAAAGAAGGTAAAGAATTTTCATCAAAAGTAATATGATCGTAATTAATTTTTGATATATAAATAAATAAATATGCGTGAATAACATAAACCATTACCTTATATAAATTACTTTATTATTACATATAGAAACATCGATAACGATAAACAGACATCTTATTGTTTCTCAATGAGAGGAAAGGATAAAAAAAACTAGTAAGTTCT
>NW_019386955.1:658330-662616 GCF_000671375.1 Centruroides sculpturatus | reverse complement strand
ATATCTCGCTATTTTCACTTGGTGAAAGAAGATATAATCTATTGGAAGAAGACCAATTGGTAAAAAACACGTGAAAAAATTTCTATTTTTTACTCGTTTTTTTTGCAAATTTAATTTCTTGTATGGATAATCAACACTTTGTAAAACTTGAATAAAATAATAGAATTTCGTTGTTACATTTTTTTTTAATTATTTAAAATTTAATTTTCTTTTTTACATTGTAAAATCTCGAAATAAAATATAGGCTGAATAAATAGTTTTTAGAAAATAATAAGAGTTAAACTATACAACAAGTAAATTGAGTAAAAAATTAGCAATAGCATCTCAGGGTCTGTGTTAAAATGTCAATACTTACTAGAAAACATAAGTTTATAACTCTACTTATGCATTATAAGCAGATAATGCATAAACAGATTAATTAATAATAGATTACGCATTTTGTTGAAATGCTAAAAAAAATTGCTTTTGTTAGCATAATCTAAAAGCAAATTAAATATTTTATTCAAAATTATTTGCCATCTTTTTATATACTTGGCATGATATTCTATTTTAATTATCTTCCGTCTCAAGATTTCTGCATAAATCTTGTAATAGGCTTTTTATTGTTCATAAGATTTCAAAGTCGGAGCAGATTTACCTGTTACTTTTCATATTTTTAAGAAAAGTTAAAAAAAAAACGGCTCATAGTATTAATGTAAAATGCAATATTTTGATTTAAACAATTGCTTTTCAGTAAAAGTTTTCAAGTTAACGTGATAAAAAAAAAAGTTGCTAACAAATAAAATTTTAGCTCTTTTCTCCACCATTATATTATTTTTATAACGTACTATATTTCATTTTTTAAAATTTATTTTTAATAGTTGTTATTATATACTTAACATAGTACAGTACCTGCTTCAAATTTCATCTTTAGATTGTGTATACAATAATATAATATCCACATAGAACAATAAAAACTACATTTGTTTCTAATGTTTATACAAGTTATATAGGTTAAGTTGACATCTGTGTTTTTACGAATATTCAAGGGTTTTTTTATTTTGGCTAAACGTACTTTTCCTCACGCTTTGAGAAGAATTTCTCATTTAATTTTTAATATGTATTTTAATTTTAAGCTAGAAAAACACTCTGCCCTTTCGTTTCTCTATTGAAACTAAAACCAAATAATTTCTTAGAAATTAAATATTTTTTTAGATTTAATAATGAAATTTATAATTCATTAATACTTTTAATCAAGACTTCAATTAAACAATTAATTAAGATGTCTATTGCTCAATTATTATGAATTTTTTGATCTCGAGATTATGGATAAAACACTTATAACTTTTCAGTTAATATAAAAATCATTTGTGTTAATATAAAAATTCAAATGTGCTCATTACTATTCCAAATTTAGTATATCTATCCTACAATGAACATCTAAGAATAAGTTTGCATGCTAAAATAAATTATAAAAAGGCCCATTTAACTGGCAAAGAATCAAAAATTTGATATATAATTTCATCTTTACCTTAATAAAATAATATTTATTTAATTTTAAATGAATTTGTAGGCAAATATACGAAGATTAGTAGAAGAATCTGAGAAATATAAACGAAGATATGTATCAGTAGGATTAGTTAAAGAGCTTTTATATACAGCTACTCCAGAAATCGCTGAAGAACTTTTAGCCAATATTCCAGGTATGATAATATTAAAATGAATATTTCTAATTCATTAAATCCTCAAACTCTTTCCACAAATTCGTCTTCTTCTAATGAAATTAATTCTTTTATAAACGTGTAACTTACTCTCGATTCTAAAAATAGCTAAAGCAGTTAAAAGTAAATGGTTAAGAACTATCAAAGATAAATTGTAGCTATAATTTAGATAAAACATTACAAAATCTTTACAGTTAAAAACTTAAACAAAATATTTTCCTGTAGATTAACGGTTGTTAAATGTTTCTAAGGGAAAAAAGAAATTATATTAATGACCGTACATGACAAAAATGGTGACTATTTATCTCTGCATTTACTCCCAATGGTACATTATCCAGTTAAATTCATTTTCACACTGATAAATAAAGTATCCATTATTTTAGTGTTTCAGCTTAGTTCGTCATTAATAATCGCATTGGAAGATGGCCAATTAAATTATCTGTAACAGATAAAAAAAAAATTCATGAAATCTCTTCGTATAGCGATGACGTTTATACCAGTTTTTTTTTTTTTTCGTTTTGAACTTTTAAAGAGAAAGGTGTAATCGTGGTTAATTATACATAATATTTAGATAAATATCTACAGAAAAAATCGCTCTATAATATATTCCACTATGTAATTTAACATTGATATTCTGAATTTGATCCAGAACTGTCGTTATTTTAAAACAACTCGGATAACCTTCATACAAAATTACTTTTATATGAATACGGATCGCTCATAAATTACGTAACGCCCATAAATTTTTATACTTTTCAGCTACTATTCCACTCCCTGTAAACGGAGTGGAATGGTAGCTGTAACGCTTTCACTCCCAAAATTACAGTTTAACGCATATCCTCGATCAACCCCTTAATCGCACTAAAGAATAACAGAAAGCGTAGAGTACCCAATGTTATATTATTTTATTAATTACACATGTAACGTACAAAGCAGTGACATAAACAGTGCGATTATCTGTACATCACTTCAGAAACAAAAATGATTCATTCTGTTATCCAAAGATTGAGATCCTAGCATTACTTAATGTTTGTGCAAACATTCCCACCCCCTTGTAAAACATCGTACTACTCACTCACCCATATCTGCGTTATGTAATTTATGGACTACTCATATCGGATGATCGGGTGCTAGAAAAAACAATATCACATGACAAAACGAAAATGTAACGATTATTATATAAATTATTTGATTTTTGTCTGCTAATGGATTAATTTCATCACTTCCAAGTAACTCTCGTAATGATAAATGAGTCATTTAATCGAAAATTGAGTTTTTTTGTATCAAACAATGTGCATGAAAACAGAATTATTCTATGATAAGTGTACTAAAACGGGTTAATAAAGAACTATACCGTATAGAATAAATTTAATTTTTATTAACTCAAAATGCAAAAATGAAAGAGAATAAAAATCAATTATATCTTGTATTTTAAAATTATATATATATAGGGTGGGTCAAAAGTACCTTGCACCCATTTCATTTCAAAAGTACTGAAGGTATATTTAATTTTGTTAATGCAGTTACATAGGAAGTCATGTATGGAGAATCGGATGGGACCTTTTTTTTTGTTGACCTTGACTCACGTAAAACGAAATCACTTTTACTCCTCATAAAGTTGTAAATTATGCAGCCCTAAATGTATTTATTTAAATTAATAAAATGTTTTAGACTAATTAAATGGTGGTCTTTAACTTTGTTCGTGGAACTTTTACGTTACTTCCGTTTATTACAACATGAGTAACCTTGAAAATGGTTTTCAAGGTCAACAAAAAATTATTTTCCTATGCAATTGTATTAACAAAATGAATGTATCTTCATTACTTTTAGAAGGGTGCAAGGGACTCATCCTGTATGGAAATATATTTCTTTCAAATTCATCTTTTAAATTTTATATTAAAGGTGCAAACGATAAAATCAATTAAACTGTTGTTTATAGTAATATAAATAAACTAGCAGGTAGGCTCGGCGTTGCTCGGGCAAAAGTAACGATAGCGAAGATTAAGATTATTACGTTTACTAAGATTACTTACCCGTTTTCACGGAATGCAAGAATTGAGTCCCCCTGTTTCCGGACTGATTAGAGAATTTTTAGATGGGTCTAAAAACATGTTCGATTTCCCGCAAAAACAAAAAAAACTGCATCTGCGTCTTGCACGTCGCTTTCTCTTAACAATTTCATTGTTACTTAACACTTCCATTGTTAATGGAAGTGTTAAGCCTTAATTCTGTCTCTCTCCCCCGTGGGGAGGAATTTCGAAAAATCCCTTCTTAGTGTGCGTTCTCGTAACGTACCCTAACTTAGTACCAAATTTCAACTTTCAACTCCTAACCGTCTGGGCTCTGCGCTTATTATTATTATTATTATTATTATCAACTCGTCTCGATTATATATATAGATTAGCTGCAAGATCCCGCTTCGCTGGGTTTTTATTTGTATGTAATAGTATAGTTTTTTTTATATATATAAGACTGTTTTTCTAAGTAATCTAGAATCTAGCTGCAAGGACCCGCTTCGCTGGGCAAAAAGTAACGATAGTGAAGATTAAGATAATTACATTATAGCTAATCTTACCCGTTTTCACA
>NW_019386955.1:655968-657883 GCF_000671375.1 Centruroides sculpturatus | reverse complement strand
TACAGTAGAGCGTCGATTTTCCGAAAGTCAATCATCCGAAAGAATTCCAGTCGGCAAATTTAAATTTTCGCCAGAGCTGTGGTGCTTCAATCTTAGGCTATGTCTTGGGCTACTCAAATATTTTACGTTTTTGATACTAAATTAACATCTGAAGTATAATTTTTTATTATTTTTATATTTTTCAATATATTTATTTTGTTTGTACAAAATAAAAAAATAATTTTTAACGATACAATAGTCTTTGTTAGGCTTAACATCGACGAAAATTCAACGCAAAGCGACACGCAACGGATAAAAATTTCGACATCAGATACGTTAAGCTATTTTTTCGTACGTAAATCAGTTATCCGAAATATCAGTTATCCGGACAACCCCAGTCCCCAATTGATTCGGAAAATCGACGCTCTACTGTATATATATAGATATAGATATATAAAATTCAATAATAATTGAAAAACTTTTGTTTTTTAGAATTTAAATATGAAAAAGAAATTTGGTTCTTTATTCAAATGTTTTGACTTGTCTGAAAATGATTGCACTTTTACAAATCAATATCAATATCAAATGCTTATATTTGTATTACTTCATAACATAAATTTGGTTAAAAATAAAATATTAGTTTGGAACTTAATAATTTATAAATAATCAGTTTAAATGTAATAAACGTATTGAAAATATGAAAAAAAATTTTAATCAAAATTAATATTAATATAATAATTGTAATTTACAAACGAGTAAATTAGTTTTCTTTCGATGGATATTGTTTCGACCTTCATCTGTCAATACTAATTGTGAGCTCTAATTTTACTTAAGACCTATTTTGTTTTAATTTAGCAGTCTTCTGTAATTGTTTGCAAACATTTACTAAGTAAACATATCCTATTGAGCATTACTACATTGTTGACATCGAGATAATCTTCATACATGTTTATATTTAAAGTCAACACAAATTTTTATTATTAGTATAAACTAACCTCTATAATACTCGGTTAGAGTTGTGTCTGAGGAAAAATCCCAAATTAGTGTTTGTTTGTCATATCTCTCGCGCCGACTTGTTCTTACTAAAATATAGGCGCAGATATTTTATTACGTGACGATATAGAATATACTGATCGTGATTGGTCAATTTTGAATCGCCTCCGATTTTCATTGGCTACGATTCAAAATAGAATACAATATTTTTCTCGTTGTACCGTACAAAGCCGTATTATTTGCCTTTTATAATACTAGCCTATTTAGTTCATAGTGAAGTGGCATTACAATTATCTAAAATAGTATTCTTGATTTCATCGCCTCCAATATTAGATGAATGGATTATCATTTTGCATAATGCAAAGTATGAACCATTGAATCGAAGGCATATTGATACCAACATGCCTTCGATTCGAACTGTAGTAGTTCCATTATTACTAATTTTCTCCTCCTCCCAATTTATAAATTCTTTACGACCTTCTGTACTGTCAAATCTCGGTTTCCGAACTTAATTCGTTCCTAAAAGTTGTTCTCAAATCGAAACAAATTTTCCCATAAGAAATAATATAAAATGGATTAATCCGTTCTCGTCCCCAAAACAAAATATCTTTTTACCTTTTTAGTTGTATTTCATGCATAAAAATGTCTACAAATGCAATATAATCTAAATATATAAAATTGCTTGTCCTGACTGACTCACTCATTCATTCACTGATTCATCATCGCCCAGAGCAAACCGCTTAACCTAAAGAGGTGAAATTTGGTACACAGTTAGGGTACGTCATGGAAACGCACACTAAGAAAGGTTTTTTCGAAATTCCAACGCGGGGGGGTGAGGGGGAGCATTAAGTCTTAACCGGAAAAACGGCTTCTACTGCGCTATTTTACATGCGATTTTTTGTTTTTATCTGCGTTTTAGTAGGGAATGCCATGGCAATGCACA
>NW_019386955.1:621768-655723 GCF_000671375.1 Centruroides sculpturatus | reverse complement strand
CCTTGATGTTTAGTCGTCAGAGTACGTATTTTTCTTTTCTGAACAAGGGGCTGAAGTAGCTAGATCGCACACTTTTTAGTTGGACTAACTCTTGCTGGAAGGGTGAAATTGAAGTGCTTGTAGATGTATTTATCGTCCCCTTTCTCCTCTTATTAGATATTTATTAAAAATTAATTTTTTATACAAATAAATATTAATGTAAGTAAAATATTAAAAGTACTAGCTATAAAAGTATTTGGATAAACGCCGCGGGCTCCTTTCAGAGTTCAGAGTAGGGTACCCTCTATGAGTGGCTCTGCCCCACCATAAAATGACTTGGTATTTAATTTTGCCGGAATCTGAGTCGGAGTTGGCTTACTAAAATTATCAGGAGTCGGAGTCAGAGTGTCTTTTTTTACCGACTTCGCAGCCCTGTACAAAATATCTTGAAATCAAATAATATAATTATTTTTCATTTTTTTAAAGTAATTTAATACTTTCTGCAACCTCCAAAATCGTATTAATAATGCTGTGTAAGATATATATTAAAAATTACTTTTGAATTACGTAGAAATTTTCACAAATAGAAAAAAATTTATTAAAGTTTACTGGAAACTGCATGAGTTGAAAATTTAAAAAATATGAACTTAGATCTAACTTTTAAGTTAGAAGGTAATTTTCTTTTTAAATAAAACATATTATAAAAATTTACAATAATATCTTGTATTAAGATTTTAAAAAAACAAAGATGGTCAGTACTCGGATCTCTCAATCTGATTGTTATTTTAATAATGAAAAGTCCTGCTACTGAGAATGCCCTTTCCGATTCAATTGATGTCTGGAATCGTGTTTAATGCATTTAAGAGAAGACAGATGTTATCTGTTTTTTTCACCTGTAACCTGGAAGATTTATAGTTTGTTTTCGAGATTGTAGTACTTCTTTTGCTGTCTAGTATTCTTGATTTGTCTACTTCGGTTGCTTTAATAGAAAAATCAAGCTTATAGCCCGATAATTCGGCAGTTCGTTTCTCCTTAATAATCATGTTTATGAAGAAAAACTTCATACTTGCAGACTTCATAGTCGTTTGTATCCTTGCCAATTTGCACAACCTGGCGTTACGCAGTTATTGAACCTACTGGGCATGGTTAAAAATTAAAACAGAGTAAGCACAACTATTCCAGATATTACAGGTTCTGACAAATAAAGAATTTTCAGAGTCCTGTCACAAAGAAACTACGTATTGATTATTGACCATTTGTGACATGCCATAACGAAAAAAAATTTAAAAAACTAACTAATAAGTAGGTTTAAAATTAATAAAATCTATTCTGACAGTTTGTAAGTTAATTATACTTTCCATTTGCAAAATTTCCTCAACCTTAACACAAAATAAGAAAAAAGTGAACTTTTAAGAAATTTGCGGGATTTCCCGTGAGGAGAAGAATTTCCTGGGATATTTCCCGGGTTAAGAAAACAACCGGGATGCCGTTTGAGAAACCTTAATATAATATATAATGTATATTAAAAGCAATATGTTCCGTTACCGCCAACCGAAACCAAAACCAACACTTTACAAATAAATGCTATAAATAGAGACTCAACTCTGACTGCCTTCATGAAATATAACCAAATCTAACCGCATTCATGGAAGACATTCATATTACGTAAATGTCAATTAACGCGGTTTTAATTAATTAATTAGACTTAAATTCAACTATGGCGCATACCAAAAAACGGAAATATTATCTTTCCCGCGTGCGCATTGAAATGTAATTTAAATAGCAATACTGTATCGTCAATGACTCATATCGTGACGCGAGCGATCTCGGCGTCACTGACTTCTGAATTTGTAGTCCTATCGGGCCGTCACTTTTTGTTTAACATAGGAAATATAAGGAATTGAGTATCTGTGTCTCTCTAATCTGTGACCGGCTCTTGCCAAGTAGCTTGTTCGGCAACCGGGGCAAAAAAGAGTTCGGATTTTTGTTCGAAAAGCGAGGCATTCGAAACCCGAGTCTTGACTGTATGATTAATGTTATATTGAAAATTATTTTCAAAATCGCATTATTATTCTGCAGGGTTGGATTCCTTTAACGTATGGTTTTTCAATCTTTCAAATAAAAAATGGGAATTTTATTTTCAATACGCTAATGTTGGCATTGATGTTTAGCAGCGGTGCCCGCAGACTATGAAAAGGGGGTACAAGCTATAAAAAAATATATTGTTCATTACGCAAAGAACTTCCAACTCCATGATCCAACGTTGGATCAGCTCTCTCACAAGATGGCGCTGGTTGAACTTGCGGCTAACTTGGCTTTGAAAACAAGGAATGGACTAAGTTGCGTCAATGAACAAATATTCGTTCATTAGTTTCTTATATATTTGCAAAATAAGCTAGAAGTCATGAAATTTCTGTGGTTTTGGCCCCTTGGGGATTAGGAAAAGGACAACCGAGACAAAAAGGGAGCAGCACTTCCCTCAGTGTAAGGGCTCCCCTTGATGTTTAGTCGGTAGTTTTTTAAAACTATCGACTAAACATCATGCATTTTGTGCAGTCCATGCACTGGATAAAGAGGATAGAAGCAAGATATATATAAATCTGCATTCATATTTTACTTTTAATGGTCTGAATATCTGATAAACAACAGTACTAAAATATGTAGGCACAATGTGAATGTCATAAAAACTGCAATTTCATGTGTCAACAATTCGAAGTGTGCGACATCCCTAATATTGTTTATCATTACTGAATCAAATAAAATTGTACGCTTTATATAATACTAAAATTAATAAATTATAAAAAATAAAGTTTACCTTTATCTGTGTTAAATTTCTGTGACTGCTAAATGCATTAGAGGATAAGCTCTAGTTTTTCTAATTCTATTGTCACAGATATGCAATGAAATACAATATAGAAATATGTAAATACACCTATTTATTAAACAGATTTACTCTATACAGAAAGAGAAAATTATGTACAAAATTTACTTACATAATACGTAGTAATATAACAGTTTTAAATTGAGATATTTAAAAACTTATCTCAACTTAAAACTAAATAAAAATGAAAAAATATTTAAAATTATTGCGCTATTATATTAAAAACGTTTATTTCTAATTTAATATATTCACATATAAAAATTGGTTGATGATAATAGTCGATAAGCTAGTATTCTGCAAACAAACTTAATGTTCTGGAATTTTAACTGACAATTATAACGGCAATTGGAAAAATTCGAAGGATAAGCAGCCCATGTTAGTTGCCATTTTCCACAGGGGATCTCAACTCTTTTACCCTCAATTATATGCACAATTCTTTATCAGAAATCTTTCATCAAAATGCATAAAAAAATCAATTCGCGATTTTCTTGTGCGTTGTAGATATTTTTCGAGGAATTATACGTTTCCATTTATCTAACTGGTTCGAAAGTTGTATAAAAATATGCCACTTCTCACCAAATTTGCAGTAGCCAGACTTACATCCGTCACAAAACACTGATTCGGCATTCTCTTGTTTTTTTCTCGCAGAAAAAATTACAAAAATGCTTGAAAATGGTAATACTACTTACTAACCAAATGGATAAATCAACTTCTCGCCGCAAAGCGACTCGAGCTCCAGCTATCGGCAACTTGACATATTAACTCTGATAGAAGTATTGCAAATAGCATTTTCACTTAACACGAATATATCATGCACAGATGTTTTAAGAAAGTTGGCTTATTTAATTAACTAGCTGTAAAAATATCGATGTATTATTAAATGCATTACAGTGGTGCCTCGAATAACGGACGCTGCGAATAACGGACTTTCTGTTTGACCGTTACGTGACTCGAGCAACGGACTTGCTGCGAACAACGGACTTTTCGTTCAGCAGTTACGTGAGACGAACAATGGACTTTCTTCGAACAAGTGCGAATGATGTTTCCACTCTTTTGCCGTTGCCAATGACAATCTGCTATTTTTAGGATATATTAGTATTATTAGAATGTATTATTAGTATATCTGAAGTAGAAATGTAATGTAATATATGTTGATGATTTAAATAAACATTAAATGTAATGTAATACAGTATATGTTGACGATTCAAATAAACGAAATGTAATTGTGTAGATGCCGAGGTGGCGGGACGAAAAGAGGTTGTAAAAAACAAACGGAGCGAGAGTAGCTCGTAGAAGTGTTTAGTGATCTTAATTAATAAAGAATTATTCGTATCATATAATCTGGCAAGTTAAGTCATTTATAATGCATCATGGCTTCTAAAAAAAAAAACAGAAAAGTGATTTCAATTGAAACAAAGCAAGAAATCATCAGGAGTGAAAGTTGACAAAAACTTTCTTATCGAATGGGGAGAGGTTCAGGAGTTTACCAACACTCATTATCCAAACAGAGCTGAGGCCAACAGGATCAATGATCTCTATGATGGCATCTTTGTCCGTCATTTCCGACAGGTGTTAAAGAAGAAAGAGAAACAGACCACCTTGGTCATGTTTTTCAAGAAGCCAGCGGGCAAAAAACAGGATGGAACAAGAGAAGTTGACCCTGCAAGTTCTGGTAGCCTCTCCTGAATCTGACTCCGATTAAAAAAATAAAAAAGACCCGCTGCAATGTGTAAAAAGCCTGTATCTGTATGAATGTGTAAATAAAGTGTTCTTCCACTCCTCCTCACAACATCTGACTACCCGGCATAATTGGTGTCTGCTCCATTTTCATTTTTTATGGTACAGTATGGTTATTTTATGCTGCGGAAGGAATTATATGTTTTAACATGTATTTCTATGGGAAAATGCGTTTCGTATAACGGACGTTTCACTTAACGGACGTGCACCTGGAACGGATTAAGTACGTTGTACGAGGCACCACTGTATATAATTTTATAAAATGTTTTCAGATTTATTTATTTTTGAATTATATATTTGATTCAGAACTGTTTTATCAGATACCTTTTTTCCTTATTTTTATAAACCACTAGCAGGTAGGCCCGGCGTTGCTCGGGCAAAAGTAACGATAGCGAAGATTAAGATTATTACGTAATAGTCAACCTTACCCGTTTTCACAGAATGCAAGAATCGGGTCCCCCTGTTTCCGGACTAATTACAGAATTTTTAGATGGGTCTAAAAATATGTTCGATTTCCCGCAAAAACGAAAAAACTGCATCTGCGTCTTGCACGTCGCTTTCTCTTAACAATCCAATTGTTACGTAACACTTCCATTATTACTTACACTTCCATTGTTGATGGAAGTGTTAAGCCTTAATCCTGTCCCTCTCCCCCGTGGGGAGGAAGTTCGAAAAATCCCTTCTTAGTGTGCGTTCTCGTGAGGTACTCTAACCGTGTACATCCCGGAACATTCTGGAATGTTGTGGAATGCTCTCGAATGTTCTGGACTGTTCTAGAAATTTCTAGAGGGCGAAACTTCCAGCCCTTATATCTTCAACAGCACGCCCTTCAGGTAAAAACGGGAACCTTCTTCATGGATGGGGAATAGAGGGCTACCACACCATATAACTCCCTTGATTGTACTGGGACTCGTTTTTGAGTTTTAGCGGCACGCACATTGTACACTTACCTTTATTATATACATTGATGATTATCAAAACTTCAGATTATAAGTCAAACCTTTCTGGAGGAGTTTAAAATTGTTTGAATTGTTCTGTAGAGATGAAAGAAAAAAGCTGGACAAACTGAGCTTTAATCATTTTTTTAAATTTGATTGCAATATTTCATTTTTCAATGTTACTAAAGCAATAATGTATTCATTGGAATATAGAATAAATATAAATTTATGTCACTGAAGTTGAAATGAAACGTTCTGAAAGTTTTTATCTAAACAATTTTGGATTCTTTGAAAGAGGTTTGAATTTGTTCCAAATATCAAGGTTTATATTTAATAACATTGAAAATCATTTAAAATGTACCTTAAAAACCATTGTACGATGTCGAATTTGCTTATGACATAGAATAACTAATCATTTTAGTATTTTATCAAATAATTAAGTCATATAACCTAAATATATTATGTAATATACCTATCATCATGCACTATTACCTAACAAAATAAATTTTTTCTTACAGATGAATTTAACAGAGTTGAAGGATCTTCAATGTGTAAACTGCTATAGAATATAATTATATTCTCAATTAAATCTGTCCATAATAATAATAATGATGATAAACTGGTACAAGTGTCTTATATTGCATTTTGTACTATAGTTACTTCCAATTGAAAACTTCTTATATATATATATGTGTATAGCTTCATTGTATTATAAATATTTATTATTAGAAGAAAATCTTTATTATAATGAACATTATTATTATTATTATTTTAAATTTTATGTATGAGAATTTCATAAAGAATTGGTAGTAATTGCCATTTCATAATTTAAAATTTTAATTTTAATTAAATCTATTTTCATTATTATAATTTGATTCTTAGCAATGTTGTATTTATTTAAAAATTTTATTATTCTTTTATAAAAATTTTTCAACCTCACGAACAAAATACTTTATTATAATATAAAACAAAGTATATAAAATAATTAGTACGAAACATGTATATAAATTGTATATATCTCAAATGTAAATATGACTATTATAATGAAGTAATAATGAATGGTTTCAATGTTCCATTTTGTAGTGATAGTTTTATACCATTATTCTTAGAAATGTGAGAGAGTCAGTAAATTTAATGAAAAAATTTATATAAATGTAAAAGTAGATAATTGCTTCAAAAAAATCAAAACAAATTACCATTTTCTAATATTTATTATGTGAAAATATTTAATATATTAAACTTTACAATAAATATGTTGTTTATAAAAAAAAATAAAGAATTCATTAATTAAAAATTGCACTTAAATGGCACTTCATCTGCTTAAAAATTATCCCTGCAAAAGATAAATGTCATTAAAAATTTAATTATTTTGTGTATCACAGAAACTGCCATTAATAAGAATTATGCATGTTGTAGTTATTTTACATAGTTAATACAAAGATTAATTTCTAAAATTAAATAAAACAATGTGAAAAATGAGTAAAATTAATGCTTATTTTGTTAAAATATTGGTGTAAAGCATTGTGATTATAATGGACTACTGTTATTTGTTTATCACAGTGTTTAAATTGTTCCAGTATATAGATATTGCAAAAATATATATACATATATCTAGGAATAATTCCTAGCGCTTATCAAAGCAGTGGCTGTGATAACACAAATGGTTTCTGGATAAAAAATATATTTGCCAGATATACATAAACCATCATATAAATTGCTGAAACAGAATGATCAGTTGTGAATGTCTCTTTATTGCAAACAGATGTTTAATAGTATAATCAATATCACAAATCACTGCCTTGTTTAATCTGACATCTATTGAATGCACAATGAATTGAATGTTGTATTATATTAATAAAGAAATTTTATAATTGTGTGTTTTACTGTTCATGCACTTTAATAAAAAGAAATATAGTTATAATATGTTTTGTTATTACAATATTTATAAGAAAAAAATAATAAATTTATTAAAATTTTAATTGTGTTTAAATGTGGTTATGCATGTTTCTATAGATTATTTTAAATGTAAAATCTTATGGGTAATATGTATAAATAATATTAAAAAATGAATATAAGTAATTTAAAATAATTTTATTTGTAATCAAGAATGGCAGTGCAGGAAACAATTGTTATACATGACAAACACATAAATAAAACATTGTAACTCTTTCGACTAGATAAAAAACACAAGCTGTACATAGAAAATTGGCAGTGAT
Organism: Centruroides sculpturatus; assembly: GCF_000671375.1. Classification (NCBI taxonomy): domain Eukaryota; kingdom Metazoa; phylum Arthropoda; class Arachnida; order Scorpiones; family Buthidae; genus Centruroides; species Centruroides sculpturatus. Next base: position 647,972 of record NW_019386955.1, on the reverse strand, counting down.
GATTTCAAATGGATTTTCATCATTATTTAACCTGAACATAAAACATAAACTAAAACTTATCAAGTGGATCAAACAAACACTTTAGTAAGAATGTATTTTGCTTCAACATTTTAATACTTTTGAAGTATTAAGCTATCATCTTCATCGTTAGTTTTCCATATTTTCAGCAGAAAATGAAAGTGAAAATAATCATTTATTCACATTAAATTTTTTGAGTTGAAGCTCCATCTGAAATTGTTTTGCTAAAGTTTTTTTTTTGTTCTCTCAGATATTAAGAGAAGCAAACAGGACCCAGTTCTAATCCAAACTCTTGGTTCTTAGAACCTATATCACGTGGTGCTATATCTACTATTGGTAAACGTTGAGGTTTCTTTGTCTTGTATTGGAAAACTGTTTGAGCCCATTCATTGCTACGATACTATATTAATAAATTTAATTTCAGTTAAAAATTAGAAACTTTAGTAATATATCCTGTATTAAATAAACTAGAGAATTTTCTTAAATTACCTGACATCCATCTTCTAATACTGAGTATGTGAACATTTTGTTTCCTTCAGCAATTAATTCTACATCATTGTAGGCCATTAATTTTACTGCTCTTCGGTAAAATTTGTTGTTGGAATCATAGTATGCGATGGAATTTCGGCAATGATATGTAATATTTTGAACTGCTTCGTGGCTTAACATTTGTAAAAATCCAAGTTGGAATTGATCACATTTGTACGAAAACTGGAATTTTAAATTCAGTTATTAATATCTATTATTTTTTAATTTATTGGACATATATTTAATAAATATAAAATATACATGCATGTATATATATATATATATTTGTATGCATGATTATGAGTGAACTATTAAACAAATTTAAAGCATTTTCAAAACTACTTGAAATGAATGCTGTTATTATATAATGCATTTTGAAAACAAAAATGTTGGCCTATTACTAAAACAATATGATTAACCTATAAATTATTAAGCAGCTTTTTGATCTAAAAAAAACATTTAAAATAACATACAAAATAAGAGTAAATATGAAAATAAATAATGACATTTATCATATTTACAATAAAATTTCTAACAAATTTTTTTATCTGTTATAAAATATTATCTATAAGAAAAATTTAAGAATATATTAACATTAATTTTATGATATAATGCCACGTGCAGATTAAGATAAACAGTAATATGTAAGAAACTTATTGATTATCTTATAAAAATTGTTTTTGTGTTTTTCAAAATTCTAAAATATTTTTCTTTACATTTGGATGCAAGATTATCCAAATTACATCTACATTTAATAAGTTACATTAATTTTAGATAACCTTTATAATTTAATCTGAAAATTTTAAATTATTTAACAAGTATATGGATATGACAAAGATTACTATTAGAACATTTGAAGATGCTCAATGGTATTTACATTTAATAAAACATAAAAATGTAGAAAGATACAGAAAATGTTCAAACATTTGTCTTAATCACTAGTGACACAATCTTCATCTACAGAGAGGACTTTTTTTATGGAGGCTAATAATGCCTCTGCAATAATGCAAATTGGTTTAAACATCCTCTAGTGACATTGCCATTACTAAAAAACAAATGAAAGATGTTTGAAGACTTTCTGTATCTTCTATATTTTTATGTTTTATTAAATTATTATTAGAACTTGCATAAGAATCAATATCCAGAAGTTTATTTTGGCTGTAATGGTAAAATGAACACTGAGCCAAGGCAAATGCTACTTTATTGACATCATTTATACTGATAAATCATAAAAAAAATATTGCTAGTGTTTTTCTTTTCTAATATCTTGATATGATTATTTTAGATTTTTTTAAAAATCAGTTTCTTGAAATACTATAATGCAAATGACTGACTGATTAATATTGCAATATATAACACAAGTACATAACATTAATGAACAGAATTGAATGAGTTAAATGACTAATCACAGTCCAGCCTATTATAAGCAATACTGTATCAATTGACGCAATCTTGAAATAAAGTGAAGGATTAAAAACCACTTCTAATCAAAAGCTTGGATTTAAACCTGAATCTGCCAAGAACAATAAGAAAATACCTTATTGCCAAATGCTTAATACCAAATGATTTTCTCAAATATAGACTTATAAAGTGTGTTAACATAATAATACATAATGCTTTACAAATTTGGCAGTTGCCATTTAAGTACTTATATCCTATCCTAATCTATTTTGCTATCAAACTATAAGTATTTAATGATAACTATCAAATTATANTATATTATAAATTAGTTTAAATTAAAGATGATTAAAAATTGTGGCCCTGCATTGTGATATGTCACAATAAATAATTGTTCATATTAATAATGACTTTCTTCTGTTTTTAAATGAAAAAATATCAATTATAAATATCAAAAATCTAATACCATTGCTATTGAATAAGTCAGTGGTTCCCAATTATTTTTTCCTGCGTACCACTTCAAGAAAGAGCTCAAACTTTATACGTACACCTTATAGCAGAAATTCATATTAATTAATTAATCCATACTAATATTATAAATTCAAAGGTAATTCTGTCTGTCTGTCACCTTTTCACGTTATATGTAAAAATTTTAATTTAATAAGTTAAATATAACTTTTGATTGTTCTGACTGCAATATAACTCAAACATAACAAACAAATTTTACCAAATGAATATATGTATTTATGCATTTTTGTAGTTTGCAAATTGTTATTAATTAAATTGTCACTGTCAATTTTGTACACAATTGAATAGTTGCTTTACATATTTTTCAATCATTTTTATAATTATTTACATTGTCTAGTTAGTTAATAATATTTCAATAGTTTAAATATTTAGTATCATTATAACACAAATTATGCTACAATGGAATATTAAATAGTATTAAGGGCTAAAAGCAATATAGCACTTAATCTAAATAAATAGACACATACAGGCTTATCAAACCAGTGAATGAGATTAATTCACAAATTCTTTAATAATTATTAATACCTTAATAAAGGTGTTTTAACATGTACATAATAAAGAACACTCAAAATGTATTCCAGACACAATAAATAGTCCATCTTAGGTTGGTATTCATACATCAATAAACATTATAAAATAAATTAAAAATACATTAAAAGGCCAAATTGTGAAATTATTATACTTGTTGAGATATCACCTGTGATATTTGTGAAGTCATCATGTTTACAATGGCCTTTTAATGTATTTTATAATTTATTTTATAATGTTTATTGATGTATGAATACCAACCTAAGAGGGGCTATTTGTTGTGTCCAAAATGCATTTTGAGTGTTCTTTATTATGTACATGTTAAAAGAGCCATATTTTATTTTTATTAAGTGTTAATAATCATTAAAGAATTTGTGAATTAATCTCATTCACTGGTGTGATAATTCCACATGTATGTCTCTATTTATTTAGAGTAAGTATTAAACAAATTATGCTATGTTATAAATTTCAAATTATATTTTTTCTCATTCTAAAAATTAAAAAAAATTGCAAATTAGCATTGCATTGTTTAATATATTAACAAAAGTAATACTATCAGAATCAAATCAATACATATATTAAAGAAACCTTAGCAAATTTATGATAAAATTGATTATAAATAAGAAAATATTGTAGTTATGAAGAAAAAATTAAATGATTTAAATATATTTTCATGAAACTATATAATTCAACTACTTTTATACATGCATCATTAAAATTAAAAAATGACAGCTCACCGTAAAACCATCATTCATTTCACTAAACCAGGTATACACACTTCTTCCTTTGTAATATGATTTTTTGGGAATCTATTTAAAAAAAAATAATGTTTGAATATTTATATAATAAATTCTATTTTTATTTAATAAAATAAATTTTTGTTATATACATATTTATTAACTATTAGAATTAATATATTTTATTGTAAATATACTTACTTCATTAGATATAGGATACAGGCATGTAGCTTTATTCTCCATATCACAATAAACTTCAATGGCATCTTTGCTTGTTCCCTGATTAGGATCTATCCAATAAATTCCTAAAAAAAAAAAATTTGATTGTAAATGATCCAGGGTCATTATTATTCAATTCTGATATTGCAATTCCTTTTTACTTCGTTATGAAATGTACAATATTACAAGGACTATGATGGCTACTCATTGAATACTTCTATTTTTAAAAAAACTAGCTTGGGTTCCAAGATAAAAAATTTATAAGGACCTTGATAATTGGAATTAAACTTTTATATAATAAAAAATAAGTTTCCCTACATTTCTTAATAATTTTGCTTTTCAAGTTTAGATAATTTTGCTAACAAAATTTGAAAAATACATATAAACTGCACTTAAGTAAAGAGAAATAATAACAATTAATAGGTATAAAACTAGTCTCTTTTTAAAACAGTATTGTATATAATTTAGAATAAGCCAAAAAGATAAGCATTATTTATTAGGCTGCAATTTTCAAACTACAGATCTATAAATTCCCAATGGCACCATCTGTCTGATTGTCTTTCATTAATCTCAAGAACGGAGTTAGATAGATAAAGTTCAATTATGGAAAGCTTAGGGGCTAGAGACCCTGATTAACAATATATGAACTTCCAATCTGAATTGAAAATCAATGATTTCAATTCAAAACTTTTCTTCAGCATGGAGTTAGATAGATGACCAACATGACTATTGTTATCAGAAAAAGTATGATGTATAGGTATAAGACACTATAAACTCAAGAGCATATATTATAAATTAGTTTAAATTAAAGATGATTAAAAATTGTGGCCCTGCATTGTGATATGTCACAATAAATAATTGTTCATATTAATAATGACTTTCTTCTGTTTTTAAATGAAAAAATATCAATTATAAATATCAAAAATCTAATACCATTGCTATTGAATAAGTCAGTGGTTCCCAATTATTTTTTCCTGCGTACCACTTCAAGAAAGAGCTCAAACTTTATACGTACACCTTATAGCAGAAATTCATATTAATTAATTAATCCATACTAATATTATAAATTCAAAGGTAATTCTGTCTGTCTGTCACCTTTTCACGTCTAAACCACTGAACAGGTTTTAATAAAATTTGGCACAGAGATAGCTTACATGTTGGAGATGGACATAGGCTACAATTTACTGCGAGAAAATATCTTACTCCCACGCGAAAATTCGATATAATGCAGGCAAAGCTATGGGTAGTGATAAATAGAATTAGTTTTTTTTTACATTTATTACCTTTAAAATACAATTCTAATAATAATGAAAATAACATAAGGTTATTTAATTTAATTTTAATGTGACAAATGTGCACGATTTTCTTTGCACTACTTTGTAAAATCTGGTTGCTTTTTGGTCAGCTTCAGTCTTGAGTCATTGAGTTGAAGTCAGTGACGATGTTTAGTTTTCATGTTTGTCATGGCCGACAATATCTCTCAGAGGTATGTTGTGCAAAATGGTAGTAAATATTTTATTGCCACTTCGCTAACATGATAATAATGATAATTGTACAATTAACACAAATTGCGTTAATTGTACAATTTTTGTTTCTTGCGTAAGAATTTCATTTAGGTATTGTCATAAATGCATTTTTTTGATGAAATTTCGAGAATATTTTTAGTTATAAATAAACGAATTTGTGCATTCGACATCATGTTGTAAATTGCCAAATTTTTGATGGTCCACCCATTATCTTTTTGATTGCTTAATCTCATGTGTTTAAATTTTAAATCGACCGATTTTAGATTGCCGCGCGTACCCTTTCAAGCAATTTCGTGTACCCCTGGGGGTACACGTACCACTAATTGGGAACCATTGGAATAAGTGATAAAATATATTCCTAAACTGTTTTGTTCTAATACTTGCTTAACCTAAACTTCCTTATTTTTGCTAATATGCTGATAAATCAAATCTTTCTTTTCTTTTACACAATCCTGATTTGGGATAGTTTTTTATTTATTCACTTTGAATCAAAAAGTTCAAACTACTATTTGAAGTAAATGAAAAATAATTATATCTTAGCAGGATAACTTCTTAACAATTATGAATGAAAATAAATTTGGAAAGCAAAAAACATGAAATGTGTATTTTCTACTTTTTCAATTCAAAATTCAATTTGGATATATTTTTTTGTTTTTATTAATTATTTTATTAGACAGTTTCTCTCTGGTGTGTCTAATCTTATCCCATACTATAACTTTCCATTTCTTATTCTGAAAAATAACTTTTTAACTTTTCAAATTTGTATTTTTTTCAAATTCCTTCTTTTATATGACACATCTTATCTGTAAGTAAAGTTTATAATTTCAAACTAACACTTAATATATAGCCAAAATACACATTAAATATATAGCATATAGTATAAATATACATTTATATAAGGTAACATAGCAATAACAATGCATATTAAATTTTTATTGGAGATTAACTTATGTAAATGTTTGCCTTATTATGGAAAATAATATATAAAAAATTTAAAATACACATATTAAATTAATACTTCTATGTTCTTTCTATTTTTATACAGTAGAAGAAATTGATAATGAAAACATTTAAAACCAATTAAGTTTAACTTTTAAAGCATGAAATTGGCCTAAATCAGTCTTATCCATTCAAAACAAAATTGGCCAATAAATAAGTTGTTTGGTTTTGTTATAAAAGTTTCCCTTGTAGCCTGAGGGATAAAAACAATTTAGTCTCTAAAACATAAATAAAATTACATTTCAGAGCTTAAAGAGTTAATAACAAAAATTTATAGATTAAGACTAATAACTAAATTAGTATTAAATTAGAAAAAAAACTCGCTGGTAAAAAATTTCATTTAATTATCCTTACCATTTGGAAGCTCTGGTTGCATCTCAGAAAGATCACGGCATGTTCTTGCTGGAGCATCTGGTTTACCTGTTGGTCTTCTAAACTTTTTATATTCATTTACCATTTTATCATAAAATTTGAAAACAATTCGTTTTTTCTCTTCTGGTGGAGTATCAGAAGAAAACAGTTGTAATGGTTCATCTCCAAGTATAGGATCTGGTCCCTGAATTAATAAATTATTTAGTGTTTTAATTAAAATTTTAGACATAAATTAAAATATTATTGAAAACTTTTTATTCAAGATCAAATGAAAACTTTTATTAACTTAATAAATAAGTTAAATAAATAATGTGATTTAAAAAATCAATTAATTATTATTATTGTTCATAAGGTGTGTATTTATATATGTATATTTTATATATATATGAAATGTAAAATATCACTCAAATAAATTAGCACCTCTTCACTTTTGCTTACCTTGACTTGTCTACTTCCTAAAAGAGCTTGTAATGCAGCTGCATCATAACCAAATGATTCACCTGGTGGACCTGGTGGTCCTGCAGGTCCAGGAGGACCTGGCAATCCATTTTTGCCACTTTCTCCAGATGGTCCTCTTGGTCCAGGTAACCCTTGAGGACCAGGAATACCAGGATTACCATCTCTACCTTGAGGTCCTTTAGGTCCAGGAGGACCCTATATTATAATTATTAAATTAAAAAAAATGTTTTAGTCAATCTAGCAAAACATTTACTTTAATAAATATTATTTATATTTTAATAAATTGTAAGTTTCTTTTCCTTTATAAACAACAAATACATAGCAAAAGTTTATAAAATAAAAATTTTTTTGTAAATATAATTTGTTTTCTTTATCTCAGAAAGCAATTAAACAACATATTACATGGTACCTCAGGATATGAATGCTCCAGCATATGAAATTTTCAGGATACAACATGAAATTCAAACATATTTTTGCTCCACAATACGAACAAAAACTCACCATACGATGTTACATTAGTTCGCAGCACCATTTTTTATTCACTTCTGTTCATTGGTCTCAGTCCACATGTTTGCTTCGTTGTGGAAGAATCTTGCTCGATAAAGGAAATCTTGAGGTATTAAAAGTGACTGATTTTATTGAAAAGAAACATCCCAAAAAGGTTCACACTAGCTGTATTGCTGCTCAAAGTAATGACATTTGCCTAAGTCATTTTAGAAACATTTTAAAAAGTAGGCAAAGCCAAATCTCTTTGGATAGATATTTTACCAAGCGACCTCTATCCAGTGAAAGTGCTGGTGGAAGTGAAGGAAAGAAAGAAAAAAGCAGTGAATAAAAATTAAAAAAACAAAATATATATATATATAAAACAACACTAATTTTTTTTATCTTTTCTAAGTTATTTTTAAGTTATTGTTACATTATGCTATGTAAGTTAAATTTTAGTATCATTTCCCTTCTCCCGCCACCAGTTTACACCTCCATCGTCATCTATCTTCAAAGGTAAAGTGCAAATAAAACTACATTTTTTTTTATCAATTATTATTCTATTATGGTTATTTGTACATTTACAACTACAAAATGCATTTTTCAGTGTTTTCCTTACTATAGTTATTTTTTTTAATGTACTATTTATCTTTAATTTGAGTGTTTTTTTCGTGTTGGAACAAATTATTTGGTTTTACATGTAATTGTATGGGGAAAAATGATTCACCTTACGACATTTTTGTGATACGATCTCAGTTTCGAAACGGATTAATTTTGTATCCTGAGGTACCACTGTATTTATTATAACACATTGAATCCATTAAAAATTAGTTAATAGAATATATAAATTTGGTACCTAAAGTGTGGTCAATAAAATAAGTATTAAAAAAATTTATATTTAAAATATAAATTAAAAAATAAAATACTGTATTTGCATGTATAACCAGTAATAATATATATCACATACTTATAAAAGCAGCCATATTTGCTCCTTTGGCACTAATTTGCAATCACAATCTAAAATTACATGTAACCCACTCCATTGTTTAATCTGCATTCTTTCAAATTGTCTTTGAAATTCTTGATAATTGTCTTCTAAACACTGAAATTGCATTCTTGATAATTGTCTTCTAAACACTGGTTTATCAGTGTTTAGAAGACAATTATCAGGTTATAAGCATGACAATATAGTAATAGCCAAATTCAAGAATTCCAAAACTTTTATTTTAATACTACAGTAATTCTTTTATCAATTTAATTTAAAATTGTTCTTAAATTTTTCAAATAAATATCTACAGCTTGTTCAAAAGTTATTTTGAAATAATATTGAAATAATAATAATTCTTGATTTTAAAATATTTATTGAATCAAATTAAGATAATTAAATAAATATTTTAAAATAATCACATGAATTTAATAGGACAGTATCTTTGCAAGTGTTGTAATTTAATTTATTTTTACATTTTAGATGTAAAAATAAATTCAAATTTTGATATTGAATGTTAGCTCTTTAATTGTTCTTTATTGTACTAAATTTTTATTACTCCTCGGCATTACAGCCCATGTAGGGTCTTGGCCTCTCTGACAATCAAAGCCCAATCTTGACGATTTTCAGTATGTTTCCTTCAAACACCAACCCTCATCTTCTTCAAATCATCCTCCACGTTAACCAGCCATCACTTTCCTAGTCTTCCTCTACATCTCCTGCCACCCAGATTTCCTCATTAGATCTTCTTGGTAGCTCTATCTTCTGACATTTGCTCAACATGCCCCAACCATCTCAGTCTGTTACTATTTATTTCCACAACTATATCAGTGTAACCATACAGTTCTACCAATTCACTAAATTTTTATGTGACCTAGTTTTGACCTTTAAGTTATTGTTAATTCAATTAAAAATAACTAAACTAAAAGGTTGAAACTACAAACCTATTATAATCATTAATGAAGAGCTAATATTTAATATACTATATTATTTTCTATTAGATATAACTAATATATTATGATGTGATTCTAAAATAAAATAAGGCTCTAGCAGAAGTCTTCCTGATTAACAATAACTATTTAGTCTAGTCAAATGATATTCTGTTTTAATTAATTTTTACTTTATTACATATTGTAATTATTATTAACATAGTGATTTAAAAAATCAATTAATTATTATTATTGTTCATAAGGTGTGTATTTATATATGTATATTTTATATATATATGAAATGTAAAATATCACTCNAGCAGGACCATCCATTCCCTTATCACCTCGAGCACCCTATTACATAATTCATTATTAAATTTGAATTATATAAATTTTATAAACTATTAAATATATGTGGTATATATAAATTTTTCTCTTATCTAACTTAATTTTATATTGATATAGTACAAGCAGTTTTAGAATGTTATACAATTATTCTACAAATAATAACTTATTTTTTAATCTTTACAAAAGAAAGAATTGGGAAATGATCAGACAAGAAATCAATGAATTTAATTAGGTTTATCTACATCTATCAAAATTCTTATTAAATATTCAATATATCGATCTTTAACTATTGATTTTATACATTTTTAATATTAATTTTTGATTTTTTTTTAAAACATTATCTATTTCAAAATTTCATTATAAAAGTTTAATCAGTTTTTAATATATTTTGTAACTTTATACATTAAGTTACAAATTATTATTACATAATGTAATTATTAATGCATAATAAAATCTTGTAATTAATTAATTTAGAAATTAAGTTATCAAATTTAAAAAAAATCACTAAGTCTAACAACTTTTTCTATCTATTTATGAAATTTTTAACAAACATTTAAAATAATATCTCATGATGTGTATAAAACCTAGCTTACTAGAATTTTAAAAATTTTACCATAATTTCATTCAATAAATTACAATTAAATATAAAATTAATACAGTGGGTGATCAGTTAATGAACAGATCGGTTAACGAACAAATCGGATAACAAACACTTTCGTGAAAGATTTTTATGATCGGACAATGAACACATGTTCGGATAACGAACACTTCACTAAACAAACACAAGAAGAAGTGACGTAAATAACAAATACCGATTGGTCTTCCTTTGTCTTCAGGCAACAATTCAAAACTTTTCAGAGCGCGAGAGATGTCAACATTGACGTTCTACCCAGTATATACTGATCGGATAGTATTTCCCCAAACTTTGAAACTCTCCCTTGTAATTCCAGCCTTTTATATTTCTGACAGAAACAATTCTTTTATGTTTTTTTTTGAAAATGCAGATTTATGCTGATATCTGCTATTAAAGATCTTTTGAAGAAGTGGGAGGATGTCAGAACAACAGTCTTAAAATGGCATCCAAACCAGGTTGAGGTTAATAGGCCTAGGGACCTCTACAATTACAATGCTATTAATTACTTCTGAAAAATCATGAAGAAAACAGAAAAGCAATCGACATTGGACAGATTCTTTAACCCCCACAAATGGAAAAAACATGACTAATAAAAATGCAAGACCATGTACATATGTATTTTTATTGTTACATATGAATAAATGTAGTAAGAAAGTATATATTTTTTTTGGGGGGTCTCCAGAACAAATTAATCAAATTCCCATAGAACCTATGGTAAATCGATAATCGGTTAACAAACAATTTGGATAGCAAACAAAGTCTTGGAACAAATTATGTTCGTTAACCGATCACCCACTGTATTTCAAATCTATAACATAGACAAATTAAATTCAAATTGAATTACTACTTTGATTATACTCACTTCTATTAGTGGTTTTAATGTATAAATAATTATTTAAATTCTATCTTTAATTTAAAAAGAAAATATGAATAACTACCGGAGGACCAGGAAGACCTTGTAAGCCAATCAAGCCTCGGTGACCCTTGGGTCCAGTTTGACCTGCTTCACCTCTTTCTCCTTTATTACCAGTAGCACCTGTAGGTCCAGGTAACCCTCTATTTCCTTGTGGTCCTTGCTGACCTCTAGCCCCTACCTCACCTCTCTCTCCTCTTTCACCAGTTGGACCTGGTGGTCCAGAAGGTCCAGGAGGTCCCTACAATTTATAAAAATCAGAATTATAACAATTTTTCTCAAAAATATTAGGAATTCAAAATATGATACAATTATGCCATAAAATTTTATGGTGTATAGAATTTTAACTTTATACTTGAATGAAAATTTAGTATATCTTCTTAGTGGATGATAAGAAATATGTAAATGAAGATGTCACAATATGTAAATAAGGATGGTGTTAAGGTGTGTTGTGCAAGGCTTACAGAAATATTAAGAATGACAATTTAGAGAGAAGGTGCTATTATGTCTTGAAAAAAGAAGGTTAATTTAATCTAAAGAAATTTTAAATGTTCTTTAGAATCTGAAAAGTAGTGTCAGAATCTCAAGAATGGATAAATAGTTGCAGTTTTTTTTGTATAATAATTTTAACATCAAGGTTTGTCAAATGGATTTTTAAATAAATATAAATTATTTCATTGTTACCACCTATGTTTTTATTTTTAGAATTAACTGAAGAAAAATTTTAATGTAATTTTATAAAATTTGTGAAAAGTAGTGTTGGAATTTCTGGAATGGTAAAGTTGTTAAATTGTACAAAAAGTTGTGACAACAAATTAAAATATGTCAAATGGTTTTAGAAAACATAAAAACAGATTAAAAATAAATTACTTCATAGTTACAGAATCAACTGAAGAGAGATTTTTTAACCCAAAATGCATTTTGACTGATGCATCAACTAATAAAAAAGTTAAATAAAAGAATGTTGAAAAGTGCAGTGTCTTTTAATTAACATTTCATTGTGGTTCTAGAAATGAAAAATAGAAAGAATGAAAACACAGTTTAAAATAAAGAAAAATCTTTAATTTTATTTATAATTATGCTTCTTAAAACAAATGTAAACCTACAATTATAATTAAAATTTCTTTAATCTTTTTTAAAATTAATATTAATGTGAGAAGTCATCAAATTAAATCCTCTTTAAAAGCTTTAGAGTCCTCTTAGAGTACTGCACATCAAATCAAGATGTGTGAAGCAAACTATATTATAGTGCGATCTATTATCTTTGTTGACAAAGTACTCTTCCACAATTCACCTTAAATAATATAAAATCTTGAGTAAATAAGTGATCATTAATAAGGATTCTATTATATTTATATTTAGTTTAAACTTGACTTGAATTAAATGTAAATGTACTTGTTACTATAATGTACTTGTTACTTAAATGAAATCACACACTTAATAAGATATAGCATTAGAGCTGTTAAAAGAAAGTAAATCAAGTATATCTGCTCTGATTAAAATTTCTTATGGACAAGATAAAACCTTATTAAATAAGCTAAATATTTTAAATAAAATGCTTTTGAACAAAAGATTTGGCTTGTTAATTTTGTTGTGCTTCAACAACATATTAATATAACTTTTTAAAAAATACATCTTTTCATCTTAAAATTCCATAATTTATGTATGTAGATACATTTAAATAGTTAAATCTTAAAATTTTTATTCATTACTTGAAGTCCTTGTAATCCAGCTTGTCCTGGAGGACCTGGAGGTCCAGGGGGTCCTTTATCACCAGGACGACCAGAAGGTCCAGGTGGACCATCTTTACCAGAATGTCCCTACAAATAATATAATTCGATTTAAATACTATTTTTAAATCTACTTATTGATCAGAATTTAAAATTTAATCAAATATAAGTATCAAAATATGAAAAAACATCACCATTGTATTACATTAGTAACAGAGAAAAATTAATTTTAAACTTAAAACAGTAGACACTGAAATGTTTTTAATATCAATTCTAATTTAAATCACAGAACTTCTTTCATTCAAATTATTAGTTTTTACAGTGTTTACCCAAATACAATAAAATACTTACAGGAGACCCAGGTTCACCTGGTAAGCCTGGTGGCCCAGATTGTCCAGGAATACCTTGAGGTCCAGGTAATCCACTAGATCCTGTTTTACCTTCACTTCCTCGTTCTCCCTTTTTAAAGAATAAAAAAGTAAAATATTAAGAATTTTATGAAATATAAAATAAATAATATAAACAGAAATAAAATAAAAACTAATTGTGTTTCTACATAAGCAAAATTTTCTTTCATTAAGGCAAAAATTTTATTTAGGTAAATTTAACTATTGTTTTAAAATCACTTACATTGAATTTAATATATTAATTTGTTTAACAATATACAAACCTAAAAAATTTGTACTTTTCTATAATAAAACTATATTTCAATTAATATGAAAAAAGAACACACCAAAATGACAAAACAAAGAAAGCAAAATAAAGCTATTTTCTAATGTTAATAAAAGTCAAAAAAATACTTTTAATAATTCAAAATTTCTGTTATAATAAAATAAATTCTTCTAAAACCTATTATATATTTCTCAACTTCAAAATAAATGTAGCAAATGTAGAAAAACAATGAATAGAATAATACATTGGAACATTTGAAAAGAAAATTAGTTAATATAATACAGTACATTTCTTTTAAAATCAAAATATTTCAAATTGGATTCATCCAAGTTTAAATAAATTTAATTAACTTTTAGATAATGACAGTTATTTATTGCATTGTTAAATATGATTCCATCCTGCCTAAAAATTTTCAAACCGTATTCATCAATCATAATCTGTTTTTGCAATGTCATATGCATTATATATAGTTATTTAATATTTATCTTTATTCTTTATCTAGCAACTAGCTGTTACTCACGGCTTCACCTGTGCAGAATTTGCAATTTGATAGAAATAACCCTCCCCTCGATACTTCACTAAGATTCTCAACATTAGTTATTAATATAAAAACAAAAAATTGCATCTAAAATAGTACAGTAGAAGACGTTCTTCAGGTTAATCCTTAATCCTCTCCCTCTCCCCCCGCGGGGGAATTTCAAAAAATCCCTTCATAGTGTGCATTTTCATGACGTACCCTAACTGTGTACCAAATTTCATCTCTTTAGGTTCAGCGGTTTGCTCTGGGCAATGATGAATCAGTCAGGACATGTAATTTTATATATCACAAGTTTGGACACGTGCACTGCATATCTCGCACATGGTTACCTATCTCGTATATGCCCCTCGCCACCCACTGACACCAAAAATATAACGCTTACCTAGATGATATCTTTTTAATTTATATGAATGTTTAACGGAATAATATACAGCCTATGTCAACCCTGAGGGTCCATTGTAAATATTGGTGAAAGAATTTTTTGAAATTGGATGAATAGTTTCAGAGATTACCTCCTACATCCAAACTTACAAACTTTACCTCTTTATAATATTAGTATAGATTTATTCACTTATTAAATAAGGATTATGGAATCAAATTCTGTCCCAATTCATTATTTTTTTTTAATTTTCCTATATATTTCTACATTTAACATGATCTATTTGATAGATTATATTGCAATTATCTTACAAGCAATGGATACTACTAGTGAATCACACTCCATACTGCTTTTTATGCTGATTTATTGTCTTATACTGTAATATAAAATTATTATTATTATTATTGATTCTCCTGTATAAATTTCAATTATTATTATTATTATTATTAAATAATAAATATTTTGTTTTTTTTTAAGCATTTGAAAAATCCTAACATTTAGCTAACAATTTTCTAAACAGGCTTTTTAAAAATACAGTTAAAGTAAAACATTTGTTTTTATGTGTGAATTTTTAATTCTATTACCATAATATGCACTTTATTTAGTAATAACACAATCTACAAAATCTACAAACTAATAATAAAGTTTTACAAAAATGCTTCTAATAGAATCATTTTCGAAAAATTTTATTACAATTTTGTAGAATGGACAATAATTTATCATATTCTGAAATTACTTTAGTATAGTAATTTATTTAGTATTAGGATTAATAATTTATAAAATAAGTTTAATTAATATTCAAAATAATACCAATCAGTAAGTTATTCACAAAGATGATAATTGTAAAATTCAAGTTAAAATAAATATATCAAAAAACATCAGGTAATGTGAGATGTCCGTGATTCAAGCATTGAAAACTATCAAGATAACAAGCAATCATTTATTGTGACATTGTCACAGTGTTGGGCTGCAATTTTTAATCATATTTTTTATTTATTTTATTTAAAATATAGGCTTTGATTTTAGTAATCTCTTGCCTCTTTATATCATACTTTTCCTTTTAACAATGGAGTCATGTTGATCATCTATTAAACTCCATTTTGGGAAAAATTTTTGAATTGAAACAATGTGATTTCCATTCCAAACCAGAAGTTTGTAGGTAGTTAATCGATGTCTCTTGCCACTAAGCTTTCCATATCTAGTCTCAAATTTCATCTAACTCCATTCTCAAGACTAAACAAAAGGACAAACAGTCAGTTGGACACCAGCTGGAATTTAGAGGTCTGCAATTTGAAAATTGCAGCCCAATCGAAAACAGTGTTTCTTTTTTAAAGATATTGCAACATCACACAAAACAATAAAAAAAAAAAATATATATATATTAACACTATTGAATAGGTTAGCTAATTAATCTAAAGTATTAATAATAAAAATTTTAGCAAAAACTTTCTAGTATTTTTGAAACCATGCCAGTAATTTTTAGTAATTCGAATTCCTAAAAACTTTCTAATCATTCATTTCAATGATTATTGTAGTTAACTTCTTAATAGAATTTGATAAATTATTAATGTTTGGTTAAATGAATTAATATTAAAGGTCTTCACATCAGGAGCTTTCCTCACTTTAATGGCTTTTACAGCTTTCTTGACAGTGTTAAATATATAATACAGGTAGGCCTCCTACAACACGGTAGATACGTTCCTTGAAAATACCGCGTTGTGGGAAATCGCGTTATAGGAGACACCAACTTAATGCAAAAACTGGGATTCGGTTCTAAAAAGAGAAAAACTTGACGTTTGAATGGCGTTTTTTGAATTTTTCAAACCAGCTATTGCTAACCACAAATTTAACACTGGTTTCATCAGCCGACGACTGTCCCATTTTTTTTAAATAATCAAATAGTTTTAAGGCTTTGTGTTTAAGTGCACTTTTATTTAAAGGCAACCGTTTCTTGTTCATATCTTCTACCCATAATATTAGCATTTGTTCCATTTTTGTTTTCATTATAGGTGCTCTCAGACGAGCAGCATTTTTCGCAAGAATAGATGATCTGGATGTGACTGAATTCCTAATCTTTTCTTCCTATTGCTTAATCGACCGAATAGTTGACTCATTTAAATTAAAATGCCTACCAATATCAGCTATCCACTCCTGATTTTTAACTCAATCCAAAATTTCTATCTTTGTTTGAAGAGATATATTAATAAATTTCCTTTCTAATGACGGTCCTTTCTTTTCATTCGACATTGNTATATTAGTAGACTTAAATTTAAAAATTATTCTTAAAATTATTATGATTATAAAAATTAATTAATCTAGAATTTATTTATACCTTCTTCCCTTCTTCTCCTCGTGCTCCCCTTGCACCAGCTATACCTCTTGCACCCTATTAATAAAGTATTTTTTCATAAATGTGTAATTAACTATTAATTTAAAATGTTCCAAATTTATACACTTATTTTAATTACTAATTTTCAAGATTATTTAAAATAAATTCATATATATTTAAATCTTATAAAATATATTAAAATACAGAATTACTGTCATTTGAAAGCACTTAAGAAAATTAGTTAATAATGTTTTGATTAATTAATAGATTTTTAATAAAAAGTGATCAGTTTTGCTAAATACTAGTACAGTTTACTATTATTAAATTTACTTGCAGGAGAATTTAATAAAATTTAAGAAATTCAAATCCTATCATAAAATTAATCTTTTTTAATATAAAAAACTATAAAGTTAGATTTTACATTTAAATTTAATATAATTTGCATTCTTTTGTGTTTTCTCTATAAAAGAACTATAAATTAAAACAACTAAAACTTTTTAAAATATTTTACAATGCAAAATTATTTGTTTTCATATAAGAATTTTAAACTTCATTAATGTAATAAATTATTTAAAAGGTATATGAATACTTATATAAAATATTTGTCTTAAGAAAGACATCATTATTAGAAATACAATTTAAATTCATAATTGTTTAAAGCAATTTGATTTTATATATTTTGAGTTCAGTTAGATTAATAGCTGTATTACAGAAAAATGTGTAATTTTTAAAATTTTCTACTCATTTTTTAATATTATATGAAAGTAAATGTTTATTTGTAAATATATCTTATTAGTTATGTAAAAAATATTGTTGATAAACATTCAGATTAATTAAAATTTTATTTAAACATAAAATTAATTTGTACTGTAGATATTATTCTTCATATATTTAATATTGAAAAATTTGAAATTATTTTACAATTTACAATTATAAATATTATATAACTATAAGTAGAATATTTTTAATTACTTGTAATCCAGGTTCTCCAGGTCTTCCAGAAAGACCTTGATCACCTCTTTCACCCTAAAATAAATACAAATATTAATAATATTTAATATAATATAAATAGTGTAGACATATATTAATTTATATTTCCAAAACAAATATTTACAACAAAATTAGGTTATATTTACTTACTTTTGAACCAACTATACCTTGATCTCCTTTTGGTCCAGGAGTACCAGGAGTTCCCTAAAATAAAATTTAAAAAATAATTTTAAATATCAAATCATTTTAAGCAAATTAGAAATTTATTAACTGAAACTAATTTCATTATTAAGAGAGTGTATAATTTATTGGATACATTTTATGTAGAAAATTTTTAATTCTATTTAATATTTTTAATATCCATATGAAGTTGGAATGATAAAAAAATTATTAATTATTATATAATAAACAATCTGATAGAAAAAATCAGTAAATTTTAATACATACTACTGGACCAGGAGGTCCTTGTATTCCTTGAAGTCCAGGAGGTCCTTTATCACCTTGAACACCTGGTGGACCTTGTAAACCAACAGGTCCAGGAGAACCAACTTCACCCTTTAATGTAAAAATTTCTAACTGTAGATATTCATTACATTCAATAAATATGAATTATTATATGAAAATAAAAATAAGAAGCATTAGTAATTGTAATTTTAATGTAAATATAACTTTATTTAAATAACATTATTAGAATCAATATTTCACTTCTGAGACTTACAGCAAGAAGTCATCCTCATATTTAATGTAGATTTATTGCTTAAAAACCCAATTTGTTGGATCATGTACTCTTAATTATAATGCATATGTTAATGTTGTAGTATTAAAGAGAATTATACTATCTCAGCTATATTTGTGTATTCAAATCTTTAAAATTTTACAATATCTGCAAATATTGAACATGAAAGAGTAAACATACACATTAAATTGCTAAATAAACTTTTCAAATCTGAAGATAGTTTTTGGGAAGAAAACTATGAGGTAAAGGTAGGACTTTGAATGATATTCAAGATTTAAAAAAAATGCAACAAAATTCATTTCAAATTTTATATTTTCACATTCCAGATTCCAATAATAATGTGATGAATGTCATGTTATTCAGGAAACATGAATCATTGAGTATTTGAAATCTCTTGTAGACAGATCACTATCAATTTGGCAACATTTTACTAAAACCATTCATTTTAAAAGATAACAATTATATATTTATATAGAATAGATAGCCTTTTCTTATTCCAAAAATTTATATAGCTTTTACAGATTGAGTGAATGAATAAATTTACAGTTTAGAAATTATTTATAAAGACATTTTATTTTTTTCATCATGTTATTATCATCATCATTATGCCTATACTTGTGTTTCTTTCTTATATGACAATATGTATATTTTGCTTAGTGTTAAATAATCATATTTTTCTAACATTTTATGTTGTTTTTAATGTAAATATTAAATTTTAATAAAATATTATATGAAACTTTCATTAGAAGTCTCTTAATTTTGATAGTTTGATGCTAACTGCATAACATAAAATAAATTTTAAATACTTAAATCTAAAATAAATAAGACTTTGTTAAGATAAAAAAGATCTGGTTTAACTCTCAAACTTATCAGGAGTTGTCTGCAAAAGCTCCAGACAGAATTGCTAGACAGGATTTTAAATTCATGCATGACAATGCAAGCTTTCATGTTTCAAAATCAACATTATCCTTTTTCAGTGCAAGAATATGTGGCTTTTGGACTGGGCATCCTTCAGTGCAAATTAAATCCCCATAGAAAATCTTTCAGGTAACCTGTTTTCAGAAAGCAACTTTATGGTTGCTTTCTGCAACCATAAAGTTGGAAATAATAGTTAATATTTTGCTATAAAATGTACTAGCAAATTTCATCAAAGTTACATGAAAATAATAGCAAGTTCCTAGGCAATCACTATGTTCTATTATTGTTGAACAGACTATATTTACTGAACAGTTTTAACTATTTATTAAAATATTTTTTTCTGAAAGCAGAACTCATTTATTTCTCAATTAATATTAAGTTATAAAAGGACTATTTTGAAAATAAGAATTTTATAAGAAATTACTTTATTTTGGAAAACTTTAAGTTACAAAAGTGTTATTTTATGCAATTTGTATTTGTATTTAACAATAGAGAGAGACTCTTATTTTAAATTTACTAACAAATATATGGCCCACCAGTGGCCGAATGGTCTTCGTACCCTAAACACAGGGAGTTCGGTCGTGGGTTCACGCCGCGATCGGACAGGCTGGCTGCTTGGAGTTTTCCGGGTTTTCTCCTTGCCAATAACGACTAAATAGGAGGCCAGTTCCCCATAAAAGTCCTCCTGGAAGGCATTTGATCCCCTCGCGCAAAATCGCGCCCCAGAGAAGGCAACGGGAAACCACTCTGGATTGTACCCTTCCCTAGTAACACCTTGGCGCATTACTAATCTGCGCCGGGTGTGGCCGAGGTCAGGAAAACCTGATATGGCACTATGAGATGAACAAATATATAAGCGTAAAGTAATATTATGTCAAGGGAATTAAAAAACAGTATTAGTTTTTGAAAAAAATATTTTGTCATATAATCTGACAACTAATGCAGATATTTTAAATATTTGATATAGATTTAAACAACAATTAAAAATAAAAAGCAGACTCTAAAGCAGATTAAAAATCTCCAAACAAAACTAAAGGATAAAAAATAATAAATAATGTTACTAATCAAATTATCAATCTGGATTTATTATTTGATTAAATATACCAAAATTATTTGATTAACTCAGGCATGGTTTATTACATAATAAATAATGTTAAAAACTTTTAGATTTCTACCTACACAGGACATTAGCATTTAATATTACATGACATATGAATAATTTTAAATTATAAATTATTTAAACTTTATAATCTCTAATAAAATATTATTTAAAAAAAAAACAATAATTTATTATTAATCAAATTTTCATTTTACATATTCATTATTCATGAAAGAGATAAATAAAATATATATTAATTCTATGTTTGGTTATGTTTTCATAATATATTTCAAATTATAAAAATTACATTTATAATCTTTTTATTTGAAAGACTGTAAAACTTACTTTATCACCAGATTCTCCACGAGGTCCTATTGGTCCTGACAAGCCTGGTGGTCCTTGATCTCCTGGTCTGCCAGAGGGTCCAGCAGGGCCAACTAAACCAGTTTCTCCCTTATCACCTTTTGGACCAGCGGGTCCAACATCTCCTCTTCTTCCCGGTAAACCCTAACAAGAAATTATATATTTTTATTAAACACACACATCTGCATACATACATTAAAAATAAGCAAAGGAATTACTATTAAATATATTTTTATAAACATATTCTGTCCCATGGGCATTAGAGGACCTTTTGTGTTGGGCCAAGCCCATAATGGGAACAACCAAGTATCAGGTCAGTCCATAAGTTCGTGCGTATTTTATTACCTTGAGAAAAATCTTGTTTTGCTGTTAAAAATGCCAGTCTAATNAGAAGGTCATTGAATACATTGCAAAAGGCCTGTGGCAGGCTACAAGTAACTACTACCTAGCACAACTCTTGAATAAAAATATTATTGTTTAATTAAACATATTATTATTAATTTCATTAGTTTTTGTTACAGCTAAGCAGCTTTTGCAATGTATTCATGCAGAATATTTTAATGAATGGAAAAATTTAATTGTAAATTACTTCTTTTAAACTCCTCTTTTTACCTAATAAATAAAAGTGTACATTCTTATTTTACTCATTTTGGCCAAAATACTGTAAAGAAATTTTAGGGCCAAAGGTTTGGAGAACTTAATTGAATACACTAAATACTTTTTTTTAAATATTCTATGCTAAAATAGTGGTCATCTTATATGACCATGTGTCTTATATGACCATGTGTCATATATGCCATAAAATGAAAGAGTATATTTGTTTTTTATGTTCTTTTGTTCTTAATAATTGTTATAATAGATTAATTTTACCAAAGTATTAGTAGTGATGGAATTATTACCCTAAAAATATTTATCACTTATTAAAAACATTCTGAAACACCTGATAGAAATTTTCAAAGTTATCTAACCTTAACAGGAAAAAATAATTTTGAAATGTTTGTAGTAAATATTTTAAGTTAATTTAAAATATATTAAATTGTAAACAATTTTGCTCTGAAGAAGTGCAGAAGTGAATGTATTATTTTTTTTTAATAAAAAAGTCATTAAAAAAATAATACATTCATAAATGAGAATATGAAAAAATTTATCATATTTTTAATTTCCTGTCAGAATATAACATAGGGAAAGTATGGTGATCAGTCAAATTTTGATCCTGCCAATTTTTTTTTTTTTTTTTCCATTTCTTAATATTTTGACACTCAAAGAGTGCAAAAATGTAAAAACACAACTTTTAAAATTCTGCAAGTGTGTTTGTCTATGTCTGTTGATATTTTGCATTTTATCTCAGGACTGAATGACCCTAAAATTTTGAAATTTGGAAGAGTTATATCTATATATGGAGTGGTGGTACACCTGGGAGCTAAGGAGCCCTGGCCCCATCCAAAGAAAAAGGAAAACAAACAGTAGAAAATTTTCCAAAAATCTTTTCCTAGTTAAAATTCAGTTTTTTATTTTTATTCTGTGGTGTCTTCTATTTATATAATACTTATGAATTAGCAGTCACATAAGATGGGAATTTTATTGTTAAAAATTTTTTATTCATTCAACTTGGCCCCCAAGAGTAAATCCTGAGTTCACCACTAATATGGAGCATTGATGATATTAAATTTTGATGGTTAAAGGTCAAGGGTATGGAGAGATAAAGGGGGTTCATGTGCCTTATCTTGAGTAGGGTTGGACATAATAAAAATTTTACTAGTTATTAGCATTTGCAATCTTTTACATCTCCCTTTCAAAATTAAGCCTTTTGCCTTTTTATAATAATTAATAATATAAAAATAACATTTTAATGAAACATCATAACAGATGACACATAATTTTAATTTTGTACAATAATCAGTGTTTTTTAAACTTAAACTTTCTTTAAACTTTCTGGAACTCAAATGTCTTCTATAAATGAATTGAATTCAATATAAATGTTACTTACAGTATGTCCTTCTTGCCCAACATCTCCTTTTGTTCCTGGAAGACCTGCCAATCCTGGAGGACCAGGTGGACCTGGTGGACCTGGCCTACCAGAATCTCCTTGTGCACCCTTTAAATTTTCAAATAAATAATTAGTCAATTTTCATTCTTTATAATTAATTCTAATAAATAAAAATAATACAGATTCAATAGTAACAAATTTCTGAAAAATACTACTGTTAAAATTATTATTCAATTACCTTAAGTCCATCTCTGCCAGGAGGACCTGTCACACCTGGAAAGCCATCTTTTCCCTTTGAAAGAATATATTATAATAATTTTAAAAATATTTATTAAAGTATAAAAATATTTTTGATTAATTAATGAATGAATTTTATTTATTTTATATTTCAAAAAAGTAATCTTTTGAATAATAATTCATTTAAAATGAAGAAATTTTACTTAAATACTTAAATATTTTAATTTAAATTTGTTGTTATCTTATTTTTCCAAATTTCAAAATATTAAAATCTTTAAATTCATTATTTAATTAAAATTAAATTTAATTATAAATTTAGTTACTGTACAAGATAATGAACTTACAGGAGGTCCTGCATTCCCAGGACGACCTGGTACACCTGGAAATCCTGCATCACCCTATATAAAAATAATATAAATGTGATTAAAATCTCACTTATAATTTTTCTTTTCTATTGTATTTAAAAGAATATAGAATAAGCCAATAATGTTATTTGACATTACTTTTTATTTTATGAAAAAAATTATAAATTACATAAATACTTCATGAAATTAATGTATTTAATTCTAAAATATTAAATGTAAGTTAACGTTTTTATATTAGTAGACTTAAATTTAAAAATTATTCTTAAAATTATTATGATTATAAAAATTAATTAATCTAGAATTTATTTATACCTTCTTCCCTTCTTCTCCTCGTGCTCCCCTTGCACCAGCTATACCTCTTGCACCCTATTAATAAAGTATTTTTTCATAAATGTGTAATTAACTATTAATTTAAAATGTTCCAAATTTATACACTTATTTTAATTACTAATTTTCAAGATTATTTAAAATAAATTCATATATATTTAAATCTTATAAAATATATTAAAATACAGAATTACTGTCATTTGAAAGCACTTAAGAAAATTAGTTAATAATGTTTTGATTAATTAATAGATTTTTAATAAAAAGTGATCAGTTTTGCTAAATACTAGTACAGTTTACTATTATTAAATTTACTTGCAGGAGAATTTAATAAAATTTAAGAAATTCAAATCCTATCATAAAATTAATCTTTTTTAATATAAAAAACTATAAAGTTAGATTTTACATTTAAATTTAATATAATTTGCATTCTTTTGTGTTTTCTCTATAAAAGAACTATAAATTAAAACAACTAAAACTTTTTAAAATATTTTACAATGCAAAATTATTTGTTTTCATATAAGAATTTTAAACTTCATTAATGTAATAAATTATTTAAAAGGTATATGAATACTTATATAAAATATTTGTCTTAAGAAAGACATCATTATTAGAAATACAATTTAAATTCATAATTGTTTAAAGCAATTTGATTTTATATATTTTGAGTTCAGTTAGATTAATAGCTGTATTACAGAAAAATGTGTAATTTTTAAAATTTTCTACTCATTTTTTAATATTATATGAAAGTAAATGTTTATTTGTAAATATATCTTATTAGTTATGTAAAAAATATTGTTGATAAACATTCAGATTAATTAAAATTTTATTTAAACATAAAATTAATTTGTACTGTAGATATTATTCTTCATATATTTAATATTGAAAAATTTGAAATTATTTTACAATTTACAATTATAAATATTATATAACTATAAGTAGAATATTTTTAATTACTTGTAATCCAGGTTCTCCAGGTCTTCCAGAAAGACCTTGATCACCTCTTTCACCCTAAAATAAATACAAATATTAATAATATTTAATATAATATAAATAGTGTAGACATATATTAATTTATATTTCCAAAACAAATATTTACAACAAAATTAGGTTATATTTACTTACTTTTGAACCAACTATACCTTGATCTCCTTTTGGTCCAGGAGTACCAGGAGTTCCCTAAAATAAAATTTAAAAAATAATTTTAAATATCAAATCATTTTAAGCAAATTAGAAATTTATTAACTGAAACTAATTTCATTATTAAGAGAGTGTATAATTTATTGGATACATTTTATGTAGAAAATTTTTAATTCTATTTAATATTTTTAATATCCATATGAAGTTGGAATGATAAAAAAATTATTAATTATTATATAATAAACAATCTGATAGAAAAAATCAGTAAATTTTAATACATACTACTGGACCAGGAGGTCCTTGTATTCCTTGAAGTCCAGGAGGTCCTTTATCACCTTGAACACCTGGTGGACCTTGTAAACCAACAGGTCCAGGAGAACCAACTTCACCCTTTAATGTAAAAATTTCTAACTGTAGATATTCATTACATTCAATAAATATGAATTATTATATGAAAATAAAAATAAGAAGCATTAGTAATTGTAATTTTAATGTAAATATAACTTTATTTAAATAACATTATTAGAATCAATATTTCACTTCTGAGACTTACAGCAAGAAGTCATCCTCATATTTAATGTAGATTTATTGCTTAAAAACCCAATTTGTTGGATCATGTACTCTTAATTATAATGCATATGTTAATGTTGTAGTATTAAAGAGAATTATACTATCTCAGCTATATTTGTGTATTCAAATCTTTAAAATTTTACAATATCTGCAAATATTGAACATGAAAGAGTAAACATACACATTAAATTGCTAAATAAACTTTTCAAATCTGAAGATA
>NW_019386955.1:520960-619245 GCF_000671375.1 Centruroides sculpturatus | reverse complement strand
CAACTCAAAAGCTTCAACTGGGAAATTTTACCTCATCCACCATATTTGCCAGATATTGCTCCCAGTGATTATCATCTTTTTCGGAGTTTGCAG
Organism: Centruroides sculpturatus; assembly: GCF_000671375.1. NCBI lineage: Eukaryota > Metazoa > Arthropoda > Arachnida > Scorpiones > Buthidae > Centruroides > Centruroides sculpturatus. The sequence continues at coordinate 619,152 of NW_019386955.1, read as the reverse complement.
AATTTTTTAAAAGGAAAAACTTTTGAGGATGAGAACAATGTAAAAAAGGCTATTTCTGAATATTTTGATTCAAAACCGAAATCATTTTACAAAGACGGGATTAAAAAGCTACCATCAAGATGGCAAGAAATTGTACAAAATAATAGTGAATACATTATAGATTGAAATAAGATTTAATTAAAATTTTTCGTTGCTTTTTTTGTAGATAAAAATGTGCATGAACTTATGGACTGACCTGATAGTTAGGGCAGGGTTAGAAATATCCAGGACATACTACCAACAAAAATTTCCCAAGGAAGATTCAATTCTAGTTACTGGAGTGACAGATTAACTTTACCACCTCATCCAAGCAACAGATTAACTTTTCAATGAATACAAAACATTACAATTGCATTAGATTGTAAAGGTTAAATTTAGACATTTCAATTTTTTTCTATATGTGACTGGAAAAAAATGTTTTATAATGTTCAATGTGGGTCTGTCTATAAGTAGAGTAACCAAGGGAGTATTTTACCACATATTTCATTGGAAATTGACACATGCAATGTCTGATAACACGAAACTTTCAAAAGAACACATCTTCATGCTGTTGCTCTAAAACTTCAAAAGTGGCCACAATGCAACAAAGACTCATGATCTCATCTGCAAAGCATTTGTTAAAGCATTCATGAGTGAACAAAGGTCAACCAGATGTTGCAAATATCAAAGGAATGACAGTATAAAAGAAAGTGATGATCTACATTTGTTTGGGATGATAAAGTTACTTTCAATCAACATCACTGTCACAAAAGAATTCTACTATGAACAATTGGATCATTTGAACACTAAGCTCAAAGAACATCATCCAAAAACTGATAAAGTCCAGTATGACCACAACAGCACGCCAGCATGTAGAGTAAAGATAACCTTAGAAAACTAATAATTACCTAGCATTTTAACATTTATAGGCACTAGAGGAGGTACTTATGTGCCTCTTCTAGTTCCAAATTACAGTGGTGCCTCGTATAACATACTTAATCTGTTCTAGGTGCACGTCCATTAAGTGAAAAGTCCATTATACAAAACACATTTTCCCATAGAAATACATGTTAAAACATATAATTCATTCCACAGCATAAAATAACCATACTGTACCATTAAAAAAAAAATGAAAATGGAGCAGTCACCAATTATGCCTTGTAGTCAGATGTTGTGAGAAGGAGGTGGAGGAACATTTTCTTCACACATTCATACAGATACAGACTTTTTATACATTGCAGCAGGTCTCTTTTTATTGTTTTTTAATCGGGGTCAGATTCAGCAGCGGCTACCGGGGATTGCAGAGTCAACTCTTCTTGTTCCATCCTTTGTTTTTTGGCAATTGGCTTTTTGAAAAGCATGTCCAAGGTGGTCTGTTTCTCTCTCTTCTTCAATACCTGTTGGAAATGACGGGCAAGGGTGTCATTGTAGAGATCATTGCTCCTGTTGGCCTCAGCTCTGTTTGAATAATGAGTGTTGATAAACTCCTGAACCTCTTCCCATTTGAAAAGGAAATTCTTGTCAACTTTCACACCTTCTGATGATTTCTTGCTTTGTTTCAATTGAAATCACTTTTCCGTTTTTTAGAAGCCATGATTTGCACAACACTTGAATAAATGTAAATACCCTGCACTCAGGTGATGTACGTAATAAACAAGGAAGCAAGCCGAATCTCAATGGGAGCTCTGTACTTCAGATATACTAATAATATATTCTAATAATACTAATATATTTTAAAAATAGTAGATTGTCATTGGCAACGGAAAAAGAGTAGAAACATCATTTGCAACATGTTTGCAGAAATGGTGTTTGTCTCACATAACTGCCAAATGGAAAGTCTGTTGTTCGCAGCCAGTCCGTTGCTCGAGTCATGTAACGGCGAAACAGAAAGTCCGTTGTTTGCAGCGTCCGTTATTCGAGGCGTACGTTATACGAAACACCACTGTATTTAATTTTTAATAGTAATGGCAAAAGCAGTCCTATTTAAACCAGCAATCATTTGACTTTATTATCTTCAGCAGTATCCATTCAAATTTATGACCCTTATCAATTCAGAATAAATATTTTATAACAAATCACAAGTTCAGAATACAGTACACAAATGTGTTTGACAGACAAAATAGAGAGCTAATTGTTTTGATTTTCAAAGAATGGGCAAAAGTGAAAATTTCACTAAAACAATAGGACAGCCAGGACAGAGCAAAAAATGGTACATATGGTCAGCCTACCTTTCAGGCCATTCCATAAACCCAAGGCTGTAGGACCTATCTGGACTCCCCAAAACTTAAGACTGCAGGAATCTATCTGTTTTGCCCCCAAAAAGCCAAATAATTTAGATTCCACCATTTTATGATGAATTTCATATTCAAAAGAACTTGAGGTTTATTATTTAAAATTATTTATGTTGTTTTTGAAATCGTGTTTTGCAAATATATTAAAAGTGAAAAAATAATATTGGACTTCACGCGGAATCTTGGATAAGTAAAGTTGAAAAAATTATCATCTAGGCGTTAACGACCTACAGCTATCGCTACAAACAACTAGCGCTTTCAACGAAACTATTTTCGTCTTCTTCAGGTTGATAGAACAGTTAATAACCTTCAAATTCAAATTACAGCAACGGCAAACCAGCATTGAAATAAACTCAAAATAGAACAAAACAGAAAGTTTGAAAGATGCGCGCTTGATGCCAACGCGCATGAGCAATAGATTATTTTGCGAGAATGCGGAGCTAGCGATGTTGTTTTAACCTGTTGTATAAGTTGACCCACAAGGAAGGCACATCCAGCGTGGGAGTATTGCATGGATTTAGCATGCTGGTAAATAGCGCCTCCCATATATACAAGAGGTTCCTGCTATCACACTGTTTGAGTATCCCCACTTGGTCCCACATCAGAGTGTATTGATGTTGCAACACCAATCTTGTCAACTCGGTGTCGCACCTACCCATACTAATAGATTGTTTGTGTTCGGAGATGCGGCAAGACAACATTCTGGATGTCGCTCCAATATACTGGGTATGAGTACCAGCTGTTGTATTTTCCAATGGGATGGAATACACTCCAGACCGCTTTGGCACAGAAAAAGCATCCCTGTCATTGCATAACACTCTTCTAAGGTTTGGTCGCGGCAACACTGGCAGAAAAAGCGTATGCTGCCTAAAAATACGGCAAATGCGGCCAGTAATACGGCCACAGAATGGTAATGACGCTGGATTAACATACATTCTTCCGAGGTCTACAAAGTCGTGTCAGGAAATAGAGATCCTTTAACCTTTCTAAGGATGTACCTGTACTTAGATCTAGTTTATCCCCCCACCGAGTGATTCTGGTGCATCTGAAGTAGTCCCAGTGACTCTAGCGGCGCTTAAAAACTGTCAAGCGGCCTCTAAGTTACCTAGTATGGAGCTTTCCATCGTCTCAGTGCTTGCTTCCCAGAAGCATTCCAAGAGTGGTATTGGAAATTGTGTGAACAGCCATATTATAAAGCGGTACCTGCAGGAGAGAGGTCTATCGCTCCTGATTTCGGACAAGGAGAAGTTTGTTTTGTGCAAAGAAGAGGATTTTCTGGCCAGAGCCTTGAATTTCCTCAGGCTTTCCCATGCTGAAGTTTTACAGTCTGATCCAACCCGTTCGGTACTAAGGAAGGCTAGGAAAATAGCATCTCTTCCAAGTATTTCCGCTCTTCTTGGATGTGTGGATCTGCTGCCCAATGTAGCTTGTCCTAGGCTCTTTTTTGAAATAAAAACCCATAAGGAGAACCGCCCTCTAAGGCCGCTGGTTAATAAAAGGTCCCACCCAACCTACCACCTGGAGAAGGCTATAGCTAAGTTACTGGGTGGGCTCCTTCCCCCATCGCCCCTAGTTACGTCATCGTCCATTGCAGCAAAGGCCACTATTTCTTCTGTATTGGATAATCTATCCCATAGCATTTACAACTTCTACAAGATGGATGTGGTTGCACTCTACCCCTCAGTACCACAGTTTGAGGCGGTTATGCTTGCCAATGCTATGCTTGTTAAGGAGGGTTTTACAGTGCAGCAAATCCTAGAAATATGAGAGACCTTGCTTTTTATCACAGAAAATAATTACTTTTGGTTCAACGGGAAAGTATATCTACAGAAACAAGGGGTACCTATGGGCTCTCCACTCTCTGCTATATTGGCGAAGTTACTCATGAGGCGTGTTGAGCAAAGAGTGTTTAGCTTCCCTCTCACCATAGCATACCCGCTATTATATCTTAGATACGTGGACGATATCATAGTAGGCTGGCAACACACAGAAGAGGAATTCCATATCCTCAAAAGTTATCTTATGCAGGTTTATTCTACCATCAAGTTTACCTGGGAAAAGGAAAAGGAAGGTGAGATTGCATTTTTAGATTTAAAGATCACCAAAGCCCAGGGTGGTATAGAGTTCTCCGTGTTCCATAAGTTCAACAGCATACCTCCTTTAATTCCTGCCACCGCATACCAACCACAGCACTACGTCAACGCAGCTATCGCTCCTCTAATTAGAAGGGCCTTTTTGTTGTCTTCCAATCAAGCTCTTGTCAACATCGAGCTTGAAGCTATAAGTGCAGCGGTAAGTGCGGCAGGTTATGCTAGATCTAAGTACAGATACATCCTTAGAAAGGTTAAAGGATCTCTATTTCCTGACACGACTTTGCAGGCCTCAGAAAAATGTACGTTAATCCAGCCGTCATTACCATTCTGTGGCCGTATTACTGGCCGCATTTGCCGTATTTTTAGGCAGCATACGCTTTTTCTGCCAGTGTTGCCGCAACCAAACCTTAGAAGAGTGTTATGCAATGACAGGGATCCTTTTTCTGTGCTAGAGCAGCCTGGAGTGTATTCCATCCCATTGGAAAGTACAACAGCCGGTACTCATACCCAGTATATTGGAGCGACATCCAGAATGTTGTCTTGCTGCATCTCCGAACACAAACAATCTATTAGTATGGGTAGGTGCGACACCGAGTTGGCAAGATTGGTGTTGCAACATCAATACACTCTGATGTGGGACCAAGNTTTTATGTAGAAAATTTTTAATTCTATTTAATATTTTTAATATCCATATGAAGTTGGAATGATAAAAAAATTATTAATTATTATATAATAAACAATCTGATAGAAAAAATCAGTAAATTTTAATACATACTACTGGACCAGGAGGTCCTTGTATTCCTTGAAGTCCAGGAGGTCCTTTATCACCTTGAACACCTGGTGGACCTTGTAAACCAACAGGTCCAGGAGAACCAACTTCACCCTTTAATGTAAAAATTTCTAACTGTAGATATTCATTACATTCAATAAATATGAATTATTATATGAAAATAAAAATAAGAAGCATTAGTAATTGTAATTTTAATGTAAATATAACTTTATTTAAATAACATTATTAGAATCAATATTTCACTTCTGAGACTTACAGCAAGAAGTCATCCTCATATTTAATGTAGATTTATTGCTTAAAAACCCAATTTGTTGGATCATGTACTCTTAATTATAATGCATGTACTCTTAATTATAATGCATATGTTAATGTTGTAGTATTAAAGAGAATTATACTATCTCAGCTATATTTGTGTATTCAAATCTTTAAAATTTTACAATATCTGCAAATATTGAACATGAAAGAGTAAACATACACATTAAATTGCTAAATAAACTTTTCAAATCTGAAGATAGTTTTTGGGAAGAAAACTATGAGGTAAAGGTAGGACTTTGAATGATATTCAAGATTTAAAAAAAATGCAACAAAATTCATTTCAAATTTTATATTTTCACATTCCAGATTCCAATAATAATGTGATGAATGTCATGTTATTCAGGAAACATGAATCATTGAGTATTTGAAATCTCTTGTAGACAGATCACTATCAATTTGGCAACATTTTACTAAAACCATTCATTTTAAAAGATAACAATTATATATTTATATAGAATAGATAGCCTTTTCTTATTCCAAAAATTTATATAGCTTTTACAGATTGAGTGAATGAATAAATTTACAGTTTAGAAATTATTTATAAAGACATTTTATTTTTTTCATCATGTTATTATCATCATCATTATGCCTATACTTGTGTTTCTTTCTTATATGACAATATGTATATTTTGCTTAGTGTTAAATAATCATATTTTTCTAACATTTTATGTTGTTTTTAATGTAAATATTAAATTTTAATAAAATATTATATGAAACTTTCATTAGAAGTCTCTTAATTTTGATAGTTTGATGCTAACTGCATAACATAAAATAAATTTTAAATACTTAAATCTAAAATAAATAAGACTTTGTTAAGATAAAAAAGATCTGGTTTAACTCTCAAACTTATCAGGAGTTGTCTGCAAAAGCTCCAGACAGAATTGCTAGACAGGATTTTAAATTCATGCATGACAATGCAAGCTTTCATGTTTCAAAATCAACATTATCCTTTTTCAGTGCAAGAATATGTGGCTTTTGGACTGGGCATCCTTCAGTGCAAATTAAATCCCCATAGAAAATCTTTCAGGTAACCTGTTTTCAGAAAGCAACCATAAAGTTGCTTTCTGCAACCATAAAGTTGGAAATAATAGTTAATATTTTGCTATAAAATGTACTAGCAAATTTCATCAAAGTTACATGAAAATAATAGCAAGTTCCTAGGCAATCACTATGTTCTATTATTGTTGAACAGACTATATTTACTGAACAGTTTTAACTATTTATTAAAATATTTTTTTCTGAAAGCAGAACTCATTTATTTCTCAATTAATATTAAGTTATAAAAGGACTATTTTGAAAATAAGAATTTTATAAGAAATTACTTTATTTTGGAAAACTTTAAGTTACAAAAGTGTTATTTTATGCAATTTGTATTTGTATTTAACAATAGAGAGAGACTCTTATTTTAAATTTACTAACAAATATATGGCCCACCAGTGGCCGAATGGTCTTCGTACCCTAAACACAGGGAGTTCGGTCGTGGGTTCACGCCGCGATCGGACAGGCTGGCTGCTTGGAGTTTTCCGGGTTTTCTCCTTGCCAATAACGACTAAATAGGAGGCCAGTTCCCCATAAAAGTCCTCCTGGAAGGCATTTGATCCCCTCGCGCAAAATCGCGCCCCAGAGAAGGCAACGGGAAACCACTCTGGATTGTACCCTTCCCTAGTAACACCTTGGCGCATTACTAATCTGCGCCGGGTGTGGCCGAGGTCAGGAAAACCTGATATGGCACTATGAGATGAACAAATATATAAGCGTAAAGTAATATTATGTCAAGGGAATTAAAAAACAGTATTAGTTTTTGAAAAAAATATTTTGTCATATAATCTGACAACTAATGCAGATATTTTAAATATTTGATATAGATTTAAACAACAATTAAAAATAAAAAGCAGACTCTAAAGCAGATTAAAAATCTCCAAACAAAACTAAAGGATAAAAAATAATAAATAATGTTACTAATCAAATTATCAATCTGGATTTATTATTTGATTAAATATACCAAAATTATTTGATTAACTCAGGCATGGTTTATTACATAATAAATAATGTTAAAAACTTTTAGATTTCTACCTACACAGGACATTAGCATTTAATATTACATGACATATGAATAATTTTAAATTATAAATTATTTAAACTTTATAATCTCTAATAAAATATTATTTAAAAAAAAAACAATAATTTATTATTAATCAAATTTTCATTTTACATATTCATTATTCATGAAAGAGATAAATAAAATATATATTAATTCTATGTTTGGTTATGTTTTCATAATATATTTCAAATTATAAAAATTACATTTATAATCTTTTTATTTGAAAGACTGTAAAACTTACTTTATCACCAGATTCTCCACGAGGTCCTATTGGTCCTGACAAGCCTGGTGGTCCTTGATCTCCTGGTCTGCCAGAGGGTCCAGCAGGGCCAACTAAACCAGTTTCTCCCTTATCACCTTTTGGACCAGCGGGTCCAACATCTCCTCTTCTTCCCGGTAAACCCTAACAAGAAATTATATATTTTTATTAAACACACACATCTGCATACATACATTAAAAATAAGCAAAGGAATTACTATTAAATATATTTTTATAAACATATTCTGTCCCATGGGCATTAGAGGACCTTTTGTGTTGGGCCAAGCCCATAATGGGAACAACCAAGTATCAGGTCAGTCCATAAGTTCGTGCGTATTTTATTACCTTGAGAAAAATCTTGTTTTGCTGTTAAAAATGCCAGTCTAATGTGATACCTTTTACACTGAAGTGTTAAATTGGATCTCATTCATATAATACTGTTCAGAATTGGGAACATTTCAGTTGTTTATTTTCGTTAAAATGGAAGTAACACATGAATATAAGAGACATGTTTTATACTTTTTATTTTTAAGTGATGAGAATGCTACAAATGCAGCCAAAAAATTAAATACTGTTCATAATCAAACTGTAATTAGTGTAAGGACTGCGCAGAAGTGGTTTGAAAGATTTAGAAATAATGATTTTAGTGTGGAGGATAAGGCTCGTACTGGAAGACCTGTTGACTTTGATGATGATGCTCTCTCTGCACTAGTTGAAGCAGAACCATCTTTAACAGTTGATGAAATTGCGGAACGTTTAAATTCATCCCATGGAACTGTTCATAGACATCTACAACAAATCGGAAAAGTTTCAAAGCTAGGAAAATGGATACCACATGAACTGTCAATAGCTAACTGACAACAACGTCAACTGCTCAACTCAAAAGCTTCAACTGGGAAATTTTACCTCATCCACCATATTTGCCAGATATTGCTCCCAGTGATTATCATCTTTTTCGGAGTTTGCAGAATTTTTTAAAAGGAAAAACTTTTGAGGATGAGAACAATGTAAAAAAGGCTATTTCTGAATATGATGATTCAAAACCGAAATAATTTTACAAAGACGGGATTAAAAAGCTACCATCAAGATGGCAAGAAATTGTACAAAATAATAGTGAATACATTATAGATTGAAATAAGATTTAATTAAAATTTTTCGTTGCTTTTTTTGTAGATAAAAATGTGCATGAACTTATGGACTGACCTGATAGTTAGGGCAGGGTTAGAAATATCCAGGACATACTACCAACAAAAATTTCCCAAGGAAGATTCAATTCTAGTTACTGGAGTGACAGATTAACTTTACCACCTCATCCAAGCAACAGATTAACTTTTCAATGAATACAAAACATTACAATTGCATTAGATTGTAAAGGTTAAATTTAGACATTTCAATTTTTTTCTATATGTGACTGGAAAAAAATGTTTTATAATGTTCAATGTGGGTCTGTCTATAAGTAGAGTAACCAAGGGAGTATTTTACCACATATTTCATTGGAAATTGACACATGCAATGTCTGATAACACGAAACTTTCAAAAGAACACATCTTCATGCTGTTGCTCTAAAACTTCAAAAGTGGCCACAATGCAACAAAGACTCATGATCTCATCTGCAAAGCATTTGTTAAAGCATTCATGAGTGAACAAAGGTCAACCAGATGTTGCAAATATCAAAGGAATGACAGTATAAAAGAAAGTGATGATCTACATTTGTTTGGGATGATAAAGTTACTTTCAATCAACATCACTGTCACAAAAGAATTCTACTATGAACAATTGGATCATTTGAACACTAAGCTCAAAGAACATCATCCAAAAACTGATAAAGTCCAGTATGACCACAACAGCACGCCAGCATGTAGAGTAAAGATAACCTTAGAAAACTAATAATTACCTAGCATTTTAACATTTATAGGCACTAGAGGAGGTACTTATGTGCCTCTTCTAGTTCCAAATTACAGTGGTGCCTCGTATAACATACTTAATCTGTTCTAGGTGCACGTCCATTAAGTGAAAAGTCCATTATACAAAACACATTTTCCCATAGAAATACATGTTAAAACATATAATTCATTCCACAGCATAAAATAACCATACTGTACCATTAAAAAAAAAATGAAAATGGAGCAGTCACCAATTATGCCTTGTAGTCAGATGTTGTGAGAAGGAGGTGGAGGAACATTTTCTTCACACATTCATACAGATACAGACTTTTTATACATTGCAGCAGGTCTCTTTTTATTGTTTTTTAATCGGGGTCAGATTCAGCAGCGGCTACCGGGGATTGCAGAGTCAACTCTTCTTGTTCCATCCTTTGTTTTTTGGCAATTGGCTTTTTGAAAAGCATGTCCAAGGTGGTCTGTTTCTCTCTCTTCTTCAATACCTGTCGGAAATGACGGGCAAGGGTGTCATTGTAGAGATCATTGCTCCTGTTGGCCTCAGCTCTGTTTGAATAATGAGTGTTGATAAACTCCTGAACCTCTTCCCATTTGAAAAGGAAATTCTTGTCAACTTTCACACCTTCTGATGATTTCTTGCTTTGTTTCAATTGAAATCACTTTTCCGTTTTTTAGAAGCCATGATTTGCACAACACTTGAATAAATGTAAATACCCTGCACTCAGGTGATGTACGTAATAAACAAGGAAGCAAGCCGAATCACAATGGGAGCTCTGTACTTCAGATATACTAATAATATATTCTAATAATACTAATATATTTTAAAAATAGTAGATTGTCATTGGCAACGGAAAAAGAGTAGAAACATCATTTGCAACATGTTTGCAGAAATGGTGTTTGTCTCACATAACTGCCAAATGGAAAGTCTGTTGTTCGCAGCCAGTCCGTTGCTCGAGTCATGTAACGGCGAAACAGAAAGTCCGTTGTTTGCAGCGTCCGTTATTCGAGGCGTACGTTATACGAAACACCACTGTATTTAATTTTTAATAGTAATGGCAAAAGCAGTCCTATTTAAACCAGCAATCATTTGACTTTATTATCTTCAGCAGTATCCATTCAAATTTATGACCCTTATCAATTCAGAATAAATATTTTATAACAAATCACAAGTTCAGAATACAGTACACAAATGTGTTTGACAGACAAAATAGAGAGCTAATTGTTTTGATTTTCAAAGAATGGGCAAAAGTGAAAATTTCACTAAAACAATAGGACAGCCAGGACAGAGCAAAAAATGGTACATATGGTCAGCCTACCTTTCAGGCCATTCCATAAACCCAAGGCTGTAGGACCTATCTGGACTCCCCAAAACTTAAGACTGCAGGAATCTATCTGTTTTGCCCCCAAAAAGCCAAATAATTTAGATTCCACCATTTTATGATGAATTTCATATTCAAAAGAACTTGAGGTTTATTATTTAAAATTATTTATGTTGTTTTTGAAATCGTGTTTTGCAAATATATTAAAAGTGAAAAAATAATATTGGACTTCACGCGGAATCTTGGATAAGTAAAGTTGAAAAAATTATCATCTAGGCGTTAACGACCTACAGCTATCGCTACAAACAACTAGCGCTTTCAACGAAACTATTTTCGTCTTCTTCAGGTTGATAGAACAGTTAATAACCTTCAAATTCAAATTACAGCAACGGCAAACCAGCATTGAAATAAACTCAAAATAGAACAAAACAGAAAGTTTGAAAGATGCGCGCTTGATGCCAACGCGCATGAGCAATAGATTATTTTGCGAGAATGCGGAGCTAGCGATGTTGTTTTAACCTGTTGTATAAGTTGACCCACAAGGAAGGCACATCCAGCGTGGGAGTATTGCATGGATTTAGCATGCTGGTAAATAGCGCCTCCCATATATACAAGAGGTTCCTGCTATCACACTGTTTGAGTATCCCCACTTGGTCCCACATCAGAGTGTATTGATGTTGCAACACCAATCTTGCCAACTCGGTGTCGCACCTACCCATACTAATAGATTGTTTGTGTTCGGAGATGCAGCAAGACAACATTCTGGATGTCGCTCCAATATACTGGGTATGAGTACCGGCTGTTGTACTTTCCAATGGGATGGAATACACTCCAGGCTGCTCTAGCACAGAAAAAGGATCCCTGTCATTGCATAACACTCTTCTAAGGTTTGGTTGCGGCAACACTGGCAGAAAAAGCGTATGCTGCCTAAAAATACGGCAAATGCGGCCAGTAATACGGCCACAGAATGGTAATGACGGCTGGATTAACGTACATTTTTCTGAGGCCTGCAAAGTCGTGTCAGGAAATAGAGATCCTTTAACCTTTCTAAGGATGTATCTGTACTTAGATCTAGCATAACCTGCCGCACTTACCGCTGCACTTATAGCTTCAAGCTCGATGTTGACAAGAGCTTGATTGGAAGACAACAAAAAGGCCCTTCTAATTAGAGGAGCGATAGCTGCGTTGACGTAGTGCTGTGGTTGGTATGCGGTGGCAGGAATTAAAGGAGGTATGCTGTTGAACTTATGGAACACGGAGAACTCTATACCACCCTGGGCTTTGGTGATCTTTAAATCTAAAAATGCAATCTCACCTTCCTTTTCCTTTTCCCAGGTAAACTTGATGGTAGAATAAACCTGCATAAGATAACTTTTGAGGATATGGAATTCCTCTTCTGTGTGTTGCCAGCCTACTATGATATCGTCCACGTATCTAAGATATAATAGCGGGTATGCTATGGTGAGAGGGAAGCTAAACACTCTTTGCTCAACACGCCTCATGAGTAACTTCGCCAATATAGCAGAGAGTGGAGAGCCCATAGGTACCCCTTGTTTCTGTAGATATACTTTCCCGTTGAACCAAAAGTAATTATTTTCTGTGATAAAAAGCAAGGTCTCTCATATTTCTAGGATTTGCTGCACTGTAAAACCCTCCTTAACAAGCATAGCATTGGCAAGCATAACCGCCTCAAACTGTGGTACTGAGGGGTAGAGTGCAACCACATCCATCTTGTAGAAGTTGTAAATGCTATGGGATAGATTATCCAATACAGAAGAAATAGTGGCCTTTGCTGCAATGGACGATGACGTAACTAGGGGCGATGGGGGAAGGAGCCCACCCAGTAACTTAGCTATAGCCTTCTCCAGGTGGTAGGTTGGGTGGGACCTTTTATTAACCAGCGGCCTTAGAGGGCGGTTCTCCTTATGGGTTTTTATTTCAAAAAAGAGCCTAGGACAAGCTACATTGGGCAGCAGATCCACACATCCAAGAAGAGCGGAAATACTTGGAAGAGATGCTATTTTCCTAGCCTTCCTTAGTACCGAACGGGTTGGATCAGACTGTAAAACTTCAGCATGGGAAAGCCTGAGGAAATTCAAGGCTCTGGCCAGAAAATCCTCTTCTTTGCACAAAACAAACTTCTCCTTGTCCGAAATCAGGAGCGATAGACCTCTCTCCTGCAGGTACCGCTTTATAATATGGCTGTTCACACAATTTCCAATACCACTCTTGGAATGCTTCTGGGAAGCAAGCACTGAGACGATGGAAAGCTCCATACTAGGTAACTTAGAGGCCGCTTGACAGTTTTTAAGCGCCGCTAGAGTCACTGGGACTACTTCAGATGCACCAGAATCACTCGGTGGGGGGATAAACTAGATCTAAGTACAGGTACATCCTTAGAAAGGTTAAAGGATCTCTATTTCCTGACACGACTTTGTAGACCTCGGAAGAATGTATGTTAATCCAGCGTCATTACCATTCTGTGGCCGTATTACTGGCCGCATTTGCCGTATTTTTAGGCAGCATACGCTTTTTCTGCCAGTGTTGCCGCGACCAAACCTTAGAAGAGTGTTATGCAATGACAGGGATGCTTTTTCTGTGCCAAAGCGGTCTGGAGTGTATTCCATCCCATTGGAAAATACAACAGCTGGTACTCATACCCAGTATATTGGAGCGACATCCAGAATGTTGTCTTGCTGCATCTCCGAACACAAACAATCTATTAGTATGGGTAGGTGCGACACCGAGTTGGCAAGATTGGTGTTGCAACATCAATACACTCTGATGTGGGACCAAGTGGGGATACTCAAACAGTGTGATAGCAGGAACCTCTTGTATATATGGGAGGCGCTATTTACCAGCATGCTAAATCCATGCAATACTCCCACGCTGGATGTGCCTTCCTTGTGGGTCAACTTATACAACAGGTTAAAACAACATCGCTAGCTCCGCATTCTCGCAAAATAATCTATTGCTCATGCGCGTTGGCATCAAGCGCGCATCTTTCAAACTTTCTGTTTTGTTCTATTTTGAGTTTATTTCAATGCTGGTTTGCCGTTGCTGTAATTTGAATTTGAAGGTTATTAACTGTTCTATCAACCTGAAGAAGACGAAAATAGTTTCGTTGAAAGCGCTAGTTGTAGCGATAACTGTAGGTTGTTAACGCCTAGATGATAATTTTCGCAAATATATTGGACTTCGAACTCACATTTGAGTTATAAATAAACACTTGGCTTTATTTCCATCATTTTTAGTTGAAATTATTAATTAATTAAAATTAATTAATTAATTAATTAAAATTATTTGTTGTAATTTTATCAAAATAAAGAATTATTGTTGTTTATCATATGATTGTGAGATTCTTATATTCAAATACCTTTTGAAAAACAAACTTTTGCAATGTTACAATTTATTATCCTTTTTAAGAAATGACTCCATAGATAAATCCAATCCAAAAACAGAAAACATAAATAAGGAATTCAAGGAGTCACTGTTTTCTTGCAAAGCTGACTCCTTAAATGTTTATTAACATTTTCTGTTTTTGAGTCAATTTATTAATAATTGAATTGTTTTGAACATTTTTAAAATGTGTGAACAAGAGAATATGTAATGTTAATTTTGTTTGTAATTTATTTTGTAATAAATTTTGTTTATACAGTATTTATTTTGTAAAATTTATTATTGGTAATATTTATACCAAATTTCTCTTAGTTATTAACTTTTTAATTAAATTTCTACATAAAATTATCTAAATACATTCAAGAAATTAAGTGTTCAGAAAAATTATTAAAAAAATGTTATAAAAAGAAATGATTTAAAATTTGATATTAAATGATATGTTTATATGTTAATATTAAGTTAGATAAACAAAAAATAAAAATAGAATAAGAAAGCAAAAATAATTTCAAAATTATTATAGTCTATCTCCAATAAATTAATAAAAAATCTACATTTCATTTAGCATAAATAAAAACATTATATCTGAAATCTTACAAGTAATCCTGAAGGTCCTGAACTTCCTTTTGCACCTTTATCACCTGGTAATCCCTAAAAATAAATTAAAGTCATTATTTCCTGTACTGTGATAATATTTGTTTCTCAAAAAACTATATTATTTACCCTGCTTCCTTCTTTTCCTGAAGGTCCAGATTCACCTCTAATTCCTTGTGGACCAGGAAGTCCCTGTGGGCCTCTTTCTCCTGGAAATCCACGCTCTCCTCTATCTCCTGATGGTCCTGGAAATCCTGGAGGTCCAGGTGATCCAGGTTGCCCATCTTTCCCTGGTGAACCAGCTGTACCAGGAATACCTGGAATACCCTGCAATCAAATTGAACTATCATTATTATTATTAATAAATAAGACAAAAAATTACTAACTTACTAACTTTTGAATGTTAATTCTTTCATTAGAATATAAACATAAAAGCAATAAATGGTGGTTAGTATTTTCAATAAGTAGAGGAGAAGGTGGTATTATGGAACACTGCGGGTATTATGGAACACTGCGGGTATTATGGAACCACCCCATTTCGAACTGATAATAAAGGCGAACTGTAGCGGAATGTGGCTGAACTGAACTAGGCAGACATCCATAGCAAGGTGAAAACCCGTTTTACTTCAGTTAAACAGTTGTCCGTATGTAATCAGCAAATTTGTTTTTTTCAAAATTCACAAGTTTTGAATGCTAAGTGAATTTAATTATTTCTAAAATATAAATCGTGTAGTTGTAGGTTCACTGGTGCATGTATTCCGTTCTGGAGACTTAGGGGTACATATTAATCTGTGTGATGTTCACGTTTTTTAAATTTTGGTCTCGACAGACAAAAGTTAATTCGAGATGGCGATGCGTGAAATACGGACCCCATTGGTGCTTTTACAGTAATATGGAACTCAACTCCTCCGAACTTTCTATTTGCAAGCAGACATTCCTCCAGAGCAATTTGTGAAAAAGACACTAGGTAGAAAGCCAATTCTTCCTGAGAATATCGAAAAAGAGCTGCTGGAATATATATTGTTGATGGAGGTCATATTTTTCTATTATAAAAGCATTTTTGCGATAAAATACATTGGAGTAAATAATTTTGTAATTATTTAACATTTTTTGTCCTTTCCTATTTGTTTTTGGCTACATTAAAGCATTTTTTTTGAAAATATACAGTAAGGTTCCATATTACCACCCGATTTTCTCTAAGCCTACTTTCGGACTTTTTGTACAAAAGCCTTCAAAAACCATACTTATAATTACACTAGCGAAAAATCCAATTAAGAACATTTAGTTTACTAGTTACCAGTACTTTTCGCATAAAAAATGTAGGTGTAGTTATGATACCTTGTTTACAATTCACTAAAATGTAATTGGGGTTCCATAATACCACCTTCTCCTCTATATCTTACCATCTTCAGGTAATTAAACCAAACAAAACAGAATTTAAACTTGTCATTTGGAATAATATTACATAAAATATTTATTTTATATGATAAATTTTAAATACAAAATTCTTCTTAACAATACTTATCATTTAAAGTATTACATGGTATACTTATTTTAAATTACAAATTTTAAGTATAAAGTCATTTTTAATGAACTTATCATTTAAATCATTTAAGATATTATAAATAAATATAAAAAATAACAAATTACCAAAAATAAAAATAATAATAATAATGGATTTTTCACTTACAAAAATAAATACCAACTGACAGAAAACAAAATAAAAATTCAAATTTTTAAAGTTTTATTTTTGAGCTTCAAAAAGACCAAAACAAATCCATTATTATTATATTTGATGTTTTAAATACAAATTTATTATTTTAGTTTTTATATTTATTTATAATGTTTTAAATAATAATTTCATTAAAAATGGTTTTATATTTAAAATTTATCATTTAAAATAAGTATTTCAGATTATATTGTTCCAAACAGCCATTTCAAATTCTATTTTATTTGATTCAATCAGTTGATAACAATAAGTTATACTTATTGAAAAAACTAGTCATTGTTATTACTTTTATATTTATATTCAAATTAAGGCATTAATATCAAAACCAGTAGTTATAGTTTTTATCTTATTTATTACTAATATCAAGTTTGTGAGAGTTGTCCTACCCATCATATATATATATATATATATATATCATTTCAGGTGAATGCAATAGCTGAATGAATACCATGGAGAGAGTTAAAGGCTATGGATGCTTTAAGTCATCCCTAGTTGGCATTGTAACTAACCAGTATGGTTATATTTTAAATTAATAGTTCTAAAGGAAAGATCGGACAGAGGTCTGGGTAGTGTAATTAGCAATACATCCACACAGTAAGTGGGAGCTGTAGGTTCAGGTCCCAATCTGAGCTGATTATTTTCTTCCAGAAATTTCTAAATTAAATTAATTTATTATAATTATTATAATTAATACAAGATGGCAGCTTAACTGCCTACCTCTAGTCAGACTGATTAGTAATTAATTATTAACATAGTCCAGTAGTAGCCCAATAATTCTGGCAAGATCACTTGGCTCTACTCATTACAATCATCAATTATTATTATTATTATTATTGTTGTTGTTGTTGTTGTTGTTGTTGTTGTTGTAAAACGTTAATATTTAAATTTAAAATTTTTCTTTAATTATCTCAAATTACCTGAAAGCCTCTTGAACCTTGTAAACCAGGTAATCCTCTTTCCCCAGGTTCACCAGGAAGTCCTCTAGGTCCTGGTGTTCCTGTAGCTCCATCTTTTCCTGGATCACCTCTTGGCCCTGGTGACCCAATTTGACCTGGCTGACCATCAACTCCTACATCTCCCTACATAAAAATATATTATTTTAATTATAACCTTCTCTATAAAAATATATTATTTTAATTATAACCTTCTCTCTAAATTAAGTTTGGGTAATCTAATAAATTGGAACTCTATAAATTTTGTATTCAATTCAATAGATTTTATAATAGTAAAATATCAAAAATACTGTATGACTTTATTTAGATAAAAGTTATATTTAAATAGTATATATACATACTATTTATCTGTCTCTACTTTATGATCTATATGTATGTATACATACACATACAGATCCAGCTTCTTTTTTATTAAGAAATTTAATTAATATATACATATATATATAAACATTCTAAAGTCCAATATTTTATGGTAGTTTAAAACATTAATTTTGGTAATATGCTAAATAATTTAGTAATATGCAATCATTTGGCATATTACTATATGCCAAATGATTGCATATTACTAAATTAACATATTACCAAAATTAATATTTTAAACTACCATAATTAAATGTAAAATTAAATTATTCCCTTTTATTTAATTTTAATAAAAGCAATAAATAATTTTAAAAATGGCATATATAAAACATATTGTATAATTATATATGCATGTATGTATAGTATATATATATATACTATACATTATACTATACATACACAATTATTTAAATACAATAAACCTATTACTTTTAATTACATAATTTGTTTTAATTTTTGTACAGAAAACTTAATTTTTCTTACCCTTTCTCCCTTTTGTCCAGGCAATCCTGCTATTCCTGGAGGACCTTGTATACCCTTTAAATTACAATTTTGATTAAAATACATTATTTTTTTTTAAATACATTATTTAAATTATAAAACTAAAATTCTTACACTGCAATCAAGTAAAAAGTATATTTTAAATAAACTACTGATTTTTAATGCTTAATCTATAAATTGTGCATAATTAACACCTAATTTATGCCAATTAATAAAATAAAATATTATATTAACTGATTAATGATAAAGTTTTAATAAAAGTCATGTGATAAAACTGGCCAAGTTTTTATAAAAACAAATCTGTTGATATGCCAACAACTACCAGATTATACCAGGCTATTATATTGCAATTATTTTGAAATAAATTACTAAATAGTATATAACTTGGTATATTACATATGTACAGTACATCAGGTTGGTAGATGCTAGTTTATGTATAGATTTGTTGATTTGAAACGTTTTTACTTGTTATATTTTCAATTATTTTGTTATACTCTAGCATTCAAATGAAAAAAATATTCAAATCACTATTTCACAATACAGTAAACAGCCACTAACTCAAACTAACAAAGGGTGAAGTTTATCCAAGTTTACAAGTCTGAGTTAGGAGGGTGTTTTTCCAATAATATGGAAAATGAAGGGTTGTTATATGATACAATAATTTATTACAATCAGCTCTATACAGAAGTTTTACTCAGCTTAGGTAGGTTATATAGCTGAATTTATTATTACAAAAAATAAGCTCAAAAATTCCATGAATGTACAGTTAGAGCAATTTAGTCTTTACTAACTTAATGACTACAGTAATATCATGCATGTCTTGCAAAGACTTCTGGATTGAAAACAATTTTGTTATAATTATAATTACTTATTAATTATAATTTTTCTATTTTAAATTTTAAATTACTGTATGATTTTTCAAAACAAATTTGTTCAAGTTATGCAAATCTGAGTGAAAAAAATTTGGTGGAGTTCAAGTTAATGGGGGTTTACTATATTTCAAATAACTTAAACAACATAATAATATTCAAAATCATTTTCTACATAAATATTTTTATGTAATAAACAGTTATCATAAAATTTTTTCATGTTACAAAATTAAATATTTGTGAATTAACTTAAGTACACTCAAATCAAAACAAAAGATATAAACTTGTAATAAAAACTCTCAACAATAAAATTTATCTGTATTTTTGTTAAATTTTATCAATCAATATACATTTATAGGAAATACTTCAGTTGTTTTAATCTCAATAAAAGTTTTCTTAAATAGTTTTTTTTCTTTATCTTATGAAAGTAAATTATACACTAATTGAGAAATTAAAATTCATTCAATAAATAATGTGACTGTACAACATCATATATATCACTGTATATATTTCATAACCTTGCTATTCACAAGGCATTGATTTCATTTCTGTTATTTATGTTATTAGGCCTTAGAACAATTAAACTTTTGCTAATACTTCAAAGATGAAATTTTTTCAGAGAAAATTAAATATTAAGTGTTATAATGGAAAACAAAAATGTTCAATAGTGATAAGTTATAAAAAAGTCCTTACATTTCTTACAGTTTATGTTACTCTGAATTTAAAAACTAATTTAAAGTTATTTGAGAAAATGTTAATAAGTTACTTTATACATGCATTACACAAATTTGAAAATCTGACATGAATATCTGAAATTATTTAAATATTGTATCAAATATTCTATATTTCTGTATTAAAACCCAAACATTAGATTTAATTATTATTAATTTTTTATTCAAATATATGTAATACATTTCATTGTAATATCAAAATGATATTTGAAAATATAAGAAATTGATAATCAATGGGTTGATATTCATGCCAAATACTGTATAGTAGGACAAAGAAATCACTGAGATTTCCGATATATAACACTGATCTCAGTGATTTCTCCATCCTACTATAAAACATTGAATTTAAACAAGAAATTTAAGTAGCAAATTAATTCAAAAAATAAGTTATTAAATCTAAACTTTAAAAATATAAGAACAGTGTAATGTAAATATTTCAAAACATTTAATTCAAAATATTAAAAATTTCATTTAATTTTTTTAAACACTTCTTTATTGAAGCTATTCCTTCCAAAGAGATTATTTCTATTCAAAATATAAATAAAAAATAAATAAATTCAGTTGAATCATATTATTTAGTGAAAATATTATTTATAGAACTTAATCTAGAGAATATTACTGACATTCTCTAAATTAAATTCTGTAAATAATATTGTCATTAAATAACATAATTCAACTAAACTCAATACAATCTTTACACAAATGTAAACTTTATTACCATTTCATTTTACAATCAACTAGAATTAAATTAAAATTAAATAATATTCATTCTTTATTATGTTCTCATTCATATTATTTTAACAAAACTCAAAATGTATTTTACACCTCTCTTTAAAAAACAAGTATCACTTATTTATGACAAAATAAAAATTAAATATTTTAAAAATTCAATTATGACTTTATAGTTCTAATCAAAAAATATAAATCAATAATAATAAAAATATTATTTAGAAAAATAAAATTAAAATATTTAAAATTTCAGCTATTGATCATAGATTAATAAACAAAATTACCAAAAAATAATAAGAGTAAAATTTCAATTGTCATAGAAATTTGAAATTATTATTATTTATTTACTTAAAATTCATTTAATCTTAAATAAACTAATTTTATAAATTTGGAAATTATACCTGTGGGCCTGGAATACCTAGTTTGCCTTCAGGTCCAGGAAGACCCTATTTAAAAAGAAAAATTTTCAATATAAATTAACTTTTAAAAAATAAAAAAATGTTTATTATTTATCTTTATAAAAAATCTCCCATATAATTTTAAAATGTTAACTTAAAAATTAGATAATTATCTTGAAAAAAATATATACAATGAAACTAGTTCAATGTTTATGTTGGGAGACCTGAAATGAATTAAATTCAAAGTACAAGGCACCATGTACTGTACTTTAAATCCTTTTACAGCAGTATTATATACTGCTATTTTTATATTCAGATCTACATATTAATATCGTTTAATGCCTAAATATATATTTTGATTATGTCAAAATCCATGAAAAAATTTAAAAATTTCTGAACTTACTCTTTCTCCAGATTGACCATCTTTACCCGGAATACCACTTGGTCCTGGTGAACCCTAAATAAAATATTTATGTAAAAATTTACATAAGAAATTTGAACAAAAAGTTAAATTAATTACAAAATAAATGAATTAAATACATACTCTTAATCCTTGTACACCTGGTGGTCCAATTCTACCTGATTCACCCTAAAAATATTAAAATATGTAATAAAAAATATTAATATATTACAGGTAAAATCATTATGATTATAAACATATTTTAGATTTTACCTGTTCTCCTTTTGGACCTGGAAAACCTTCTGGACCACGATCTCCAGGAAGACCCTTTCCACCTGGTGCACCATCTTGACCAGGTAATCCTCTCAAACCAGTACTACCCTAAATTTTAATAAAAGTAAGCATTCATTATAATAATCACATCTATAATATATTCTGAATAATTATGTTTATTAAAAATACTAATAAAATCTTTCATGTCATATATTTGTTTCTCATAAACAGTAAGTATTCATTGTAGTATATTATTATAACATATCATTTTTAAAACAAAACAATTTATAACCATTTTTCAACAGTTTATCATAAGTAGATTAACTTGAAAATGAATAGTCAAATAACAAATTTAGAACAAAAAAAAAAAACAAAAATCTTAAGATTGATGCACTAAGATAACTGCAAATTTTATATTCATTCAACTGCTTAAAACTGAGTAATAAACACATTAATTATGTTTAACTATGTTAATAAACACTGCACATATAACCAATATCCAGCAAAAAAAACTACAAGAGAGAAAATGTTTTCATTCATGTTTAATGGGCATCATCAGACTAACTGATGAAAACACTTGCTTTCTTGTAGTTTCTTCTTGCTGGATATTGGTAGTATGTGCAGTATTTATTTTTATATTCACTTTGTATAATATTACTGAGCATTTGATAACACTAAAAATGATATCACTGTAAATTTTATTCTAAATAGAATTTGCAAAATATTCAAACATTTTGATCAAGAAGCTTAACCTGGATCCTTTGATTGTATCAGGCAAATTCATGGCTTTTCTCATTAAAGAATTTTACATACATGTCTCACATAGAATGATACAATCTCAAATTTCAAAGACTAGCAAAATACAAATTAATACATCAAAAATTGGAAATTAAAATATATTAAAGAAATATTCAAAAAAATCAAAACAAAACTGAAGAATTATGATCTTACATTAGTTCCAGGAGTAACAGGTAAAATAAAGAAACATAGAAAATCAGATAAAATTAGATATATGGAAGACAGGTGAATTAGTTTATAAATTTAAATGTAGCTGTGCACTACCCAAGATTTATGTAGGGGAAACAAAATGTAAATTTAAAGTCTGATTTAAAGAACATATTAACACCATAAAATATAATACTAAAAATTCAGCAGTTTCAAGCCATTGCAATAATAATAGATGTGAAATTAATAAAAATTCAGTAAAAATAATAATTTAACCAATCACCCACTGCATTTTATCCTAATGACATGGATAATCTGTTCCTAACACATTAATAAATAAGATAAAATGAAAATAAAATGGAAAATATGTAATTTCATAATATAAAAATATTGAATTTTATCATCTTATTGATAGAAATATTTTAAAAACAGAAAACTGATAATTGTATTTTATTAGATTATTAACGAAATAATCGTTATTTTTACATAAACAAAAATTATCTAAAATATCAACAATAAAACAGCTGTTAATAGCTAAAATAAAATGCTTTTGAAATATTATAGAAATTTTTTAATGACTCAGAAGAGAATACGGACTTATATGTATATTTTCTGAATCACTTTAATGTATATACTATATTTCAATTTAAATTTTTATAACTTGGAGATATTTTATAATCAAAAATAACTTAAAATTTAGAATTAAACAAAAAATTACAAAGTATTTAAGAGTAAGAACTTATTATTAATAGAAATTTTTTATTTTGATTAGAAATACTGAATATTTAAAAATTTTTAAATCTGAAAAAAGTAAAATCAGTTTTAAAATTACTGTTTTTAAATGAAATAAAATCTCTAACTTACCCTTTCTCCAGAAGGTCCAGGAGAACCTGGGGGTCCTGGAGGCCCAGCCTTTCCCTGAAAAATGAAAAGTAAAATTGAAAACTTTTTCTTATTCTTATGCAAGTCTCTAAATTTGATTAAGAACAATCAAAATTAGACACTTGTATATGATAAATTCTTGCCAAATAAATGTATGTTAATTATATAAAAGATGAAACAAGACTCTTAACTAAGAACCTCACAAAGTAAATAAGAAAAATATTTTTAAATCAATATAGTGATGGACATTAACTCTAATGGACTGGAACATATATTTAGGGTGCAAACTCTAAGAGACTCAGTCCCTTAGAGTTTGCACCCTAAATATATGTTCAACATCCATGTTATTAAAAATTAAAAGTCTAATTATACACCCAAGCAAATTAAAATTCACGCAAACTTACATGCAATAAAAATATCATTGATCAAATTTGAAAATTATCATAGTTAATAATTCTTGTCTATCATTTAATGAACTTAATTCAGGTTAGACTCACTGTGTGTGATGAGCATAATCTAAATTTTATATCTAATTCAATAATTTTTAAATTTATTTAGAGTATTTAATCTATTTAAAGTGTGAATATTTGAAAAAAAAAAAAAAATGTTTATTCTTATTACAGACCTGTTGCTACCTTATAAAAAATTTTTAATAATTTTTATCATCAATCTTTTTATTTTTGCTCTTTACATGTTTTAATTTAATGTTTAATTTAAGTTGGTTGAACACCAATTGTTTTCTCACAAGATTACCTTACAATAAACATATTTTAATAGGAAATTGTATGTTTCTCTTCCTTCAGTATAACAAGTTCACAAGAACATCCAAAAGTACATAAGTATAATATGATGTTTTAATATTTTCTAACATTGCTATTAAAAAGTATAAAATATTAAAAATGATAATAAATATGTAATGTACTTTAATAAAAAGAAATTTTACTTATTAGAATGACACAAACAAAACATCAACAAAGACATTCAAAAAAATAAAAGCTGATTAGATTTCAAAAATCATATTATACATAAACACAAACTAAAATTTAAAAAATGAATTGAAATACAAAGATTAAAATGTAATTAGGCAAATAGATGAATATAAATATTATCACAATAATAATATCAATTTGATTACTATCACATTGATAAAATGTATGCTAAGCAACATTCTTAAATGATGAAAAAATTATAATAGCTAAACATAATATTAGTTATTGTAAATAAAAAGAATATCAAAAGAAACTGCAATGAAATAAATTTATGACTTTGTACTTGCATATTCCAGCTTAAGATATTTTTAGAAGTAGGCTATAGAAGTTATATATGCATATTTAATTGCAAACGTTTTTGGCATACATGATGCCATTTTCAAGCCAACAAATATTAAAAATGAAATACAACAAAAAAAATTTTGATTCTTTTTCACTCTGTTATATTTAATCTGTAATTTATGTTGGTTTGAGAATAGCATTTTTTATGCAAAATATGTTTGCAATTAAATACATATGTAGCTTAACTTATACTTGTAGTTGGCTTTAAAATATGCTTAAGTTTGAAGAAACAACAATGATGATGATATATTATTTTATCATTAAAATTTAATAAATATAAATTTATTAATGAGTATTTAATATAAATTATATTTTATATCAAAAGTTATGTTATACTTATTAATGACATCAAAGTAATTAATATCTACCCTTTTACCCTGAGGTCCAGATACACCAGGCAAACCTCTGGGTCCAGGTGATCCAATTTCTCCTTTTCTTCCTGCTTCTCCTCTTGTACCAGGTTCACCCGGAATTCCCTAAAAAAATTGTCTTTAAGTCTTTAAGTCATACTATAAATTTATAGAATTTATTTCATTCAGTACAAAAAAAATTGAAACACACACACACACACACACACATATATATATATATTTTGAGTGTTGATAACCTTTCCTTCCTTTAAAAAAAACACACTTGGTAATAAAAATGATAGCCTGTATTATTAACAAACGTGATAAGATTGGTTTTAGAGGTTTGCACTCATTAATAATTTTTCTCAGAAAAACCCCCGTCGAGAACTTAAATGAATCGAACAATACAATTTTTATTATTCATTTTTCTAATTATTTACTATAGAGTTTATTTCATTTTAAAACCACTGGACTTAACAAAATGGACGACTAATTAATGGAGAAATGTCAGGTTTTTATACGCTTTAAGTGGGGAGAGGATTCTACCACACAAACTTCGACTCGATTTAATATCTCTCCTAATTTCATGTTACTAAACTTTAGAGATGTTTTAAATGTGTAGACAATGTCCATTCTGTAAAATTAGCCGGCGAAATCCCCAATTGCTACGCATTATATTCCATACTTTAGTTACATTTTAATCACTTTTTATGAAGAAAAAACACGGATAGAAAACCTGATAAAAAGATATTTATTCATCACACATCTATAGAACAGCGCAAAGAAGAAGAAGGAAAAAAAATTAGTGTATATATTTCTAAGCAGAAAGGAAAGCGAGACGATTAAAAAACATTCCCGCACCGTTTTTAATTGATGGATTGCACAGTCTGTAGAAACGTCTGGAAAAATTCATTTTCATTTGATGTCATTAACAACTTCAGAAAGTAATCATCAAACTTTTTTCATTTTATTACAAATAGATTTCATCTAATCTGAGATTATGTTCAATACTGTTTAACTGTTAATATGGATATGTGAAATGCATCTATGATAATTCATTCATAAATCCTGATTTGTTAAAAATGATTACAAATACAATTTTTCAGGAATTGTTCATATTAAAACACTTCTCCTATTTGTTCTATTATTAATTTCTTCATTTGAATACAGCATTAATAATCTAAAGTCAAACTTCAATGAAAAACACTGCTTATTATTGTTTTACATGTGTATAAACACTTATAACCATAATCTACATGACTACTTAAGTAACTTTATGTATGCATAGATTAAATCAATGAATCAAAAATTGAATGTCTTAATTTTTTTTATCATGTTAGGTAATGATATAGTAATTATGGATAACAGTTTTGCAACAATCACTTGAAAAAACTGTGAACAAAATTTTTGCAAATTGTTTGATCTCATGTTAGCAAAGACGGAATGGACTAAGTTTTGCTTTTTCAATAAAGTAATATTATATAATCTTAATTTTATAAATGAAAATTCACAACATATTCTAAACAATGCATCTGCTGCAAAGTTAAAATTATAAAATATCAAACAGAACAAAATAAAATACTTACAGGAGCACCTTTTGGACCTGGAAGTCCAGCATTTCCTTGCAAACCCTGAAGACCTCGTGCTCCTGGAAATCCTGGAGGACCTGATAGACCACGATCACCCTACAAAAGATTTTAAATTAAATAATTTGATACTAGCTAATTCAAAAATTATATTTATGTAAAACATTTTTAAAAAATATGTACTGTATATATAATCATTAAAAAGATTTCAAGTGCAAGTTACAGATCCATAACCTATAATTGAATTTTTACTGTTGAGTAGAATAAACATTTCTTCTCTGTTCATCTTTAACCTGAATTTGTGACAATTCATTATTATGATCACATTAATATTTTTATCAATTTAGGTATCCAATATGAGAAGACAAACAAAAGTTTATGCTTTCATATGGCAAGTCAAAAGGTTAGCATTTATTGTAAATTTCTTAAATATTTGTAGAAGGAACTCCCTAATGGAACTAAGAAAGTTTACTTTTCCAAATATCTGTTTAAATATCTTCTTAAGTATAGTATTTGTTCAGATATCTTCTTATTGAAATTTCTTTTTTGTTATTTTTCTTTAGTTGGCTGTTTCTGTTCACAATTCATCTCTTTTTATTTCATGTGCCTTTATTACATTCTTCTTTTTTCTTTTTCTCCTTCAGTATTATTAGTCTCGCTTTCTGTTGAACACTCATTTTTCCTGCTTTAACTTCATTTTACAGATAGATGTCTTTCTTATTACCAAACTTCTCTTGTATAAATTAACTTACACATATAATGTGAGAATATTAAATACTTAGAGGTTTAAAATTGAACAAAAAAGCAATTTGACATTAAAATAGTAACTGTTATGTACTGTACTGTTTTCCTTCGTTTGAAAACAAATTGTAACTAAATATGATTAAACTAAAGATTATACAAATAATAAACTTATATCAAAAGAAAAAAAACATAAGTTTTATTAACTGTTATGTACTGTATGTCTTTAAAAATTTTTTTCTTATGGTATTTACCTACCATATGTTCTCATGTTGTTTCTCAGTATAATCTTATCATAATTTTCCTACTTCTTAAATGAAGATACTGATTATATAAAATTCAATTCAATTTAAAGATTTATTAAATTGATAAATTGTTAAGCATAATTTAATATTAATTAAAATGATAATGTCATTTATATTTTTTATTATAAAACAAAATAAATAAAAGTTAAGTTTATATAAATTTTTAAAAATTCTTATCAGAATGATAATTTTAATTATGTAAGAAAAAAATTATATTAATGAAAATTTTGAAATTTTGTTTTGCATAAAAATAATTTTATTAAAGTTTTTTTTGAAAAACAAACAATTTCATAGTTTTAGTATTTTAAATGTTCTCTACTTAAGTACTCTTTACAACAAAAATTTATTTAAAAAATAAAATGAAATAACACTTCAGAATTATAACATAATTTAACCAAATTTGAAATATTAAATTTATGAATATGTAAACGAATAAATTTCTCTCCATTGTTTCCAAATGAATTATGTAATTTCATCCAGAATTATAATCGTGCAAAGATAAGAAAATTTTTAATTTTATTTTCTGAAATATTTAAAACTTAAATATATCATTTATACCACCTTAAACATTATTATTTAACATTATGCTATAAAAAGAAAAGAAATGAAACTATTTATTAAAAAATTTATTCAACATAATATTAAGAAATCATCAAAACTATTATAATTGATTTAACTTACAGGTGAACCTTTTTCTCCTGGTATTCCATCTTTTCCTGGTGCACCCTTAAATATAAAATTAAAAAATAGTAAATGAACTGTTATACTCTGTCATAAATTTTTTAAATGAAATCAATAATTTTTTGCTTTTTAAATATGTTTTTGTTAATAATGATTATATCAATACAGAGTATACAAATTAACATCATGTCACAAATAAGCTTAAATCTTATAATATTTTTATCAATATTCTACTTGAATTTGTCCTATTTTTTGGTCTGTCTTCAAATTAAAAATTTACTTTTTCTAATTTCTTTAAATTTTTCTTAATAGAAATAAATTTTGTCAAAAAAAATGTTAATAAAAATCATAAGAATAATGTATTTTATCTTTCTCAAAATTCATCTTAATATGAAGTTGTATTTTTAGTTTAAATTAATAGACAGAATCTATGGAATTGCACATTTTAACAAATTTTTTTAATAATAAAATTTACAAAAGACATTAAAATCAAATATAGCTTTTGTTATTAGCATAGAAACCATAAATAGAAGTAGATAATTATACATTGAAAATAGTAAAAAAGTTGAAAATATTTTGAAATATCAGAACAGAAATTTCAAAGTTGATTCCGAACAAGAGAGAGAAGAACTAGGACTATAATAACAAAAATAATATTATTTGATTTTCTAACAGTTAGAAAATCAAAGTACTATTAACCTTTTCTAAAAGAAAGTAGTAAGATTAAATTTTATTATGAAATGCTTAATTGGTTAGTTCATTTTGCTGGAAATAAATAAAAATACTAGCTAAGTATATTTTCAATAATGTTTTAACAAGTCATTTTTTTTATTAAATATTAATTTTAGAATTTTTAATAATTAGCATTTAAGAAAAATTTAATAATAAACTAATCAAAATTAAAGATCATTAAAAGAATATAAATTATATATTAAATACATTATAACTGCATATGTTATTTTTATAACAACATTTCCAAAACATAAATATGTACATTTAAAAATGAAACAATAATTTCTAATAAGTACAATGATACTCACTACTAGACCTCTTTCTCCTGCTATACCTGCAGAACCTGGTTCACCTCTTGGCCCTCTAGGTCCTTGACTACCACGTGGTCCAACACTTCCAATTTCACCCTAAAATATCAAATATATCAAAATAATTTTTAAAAAGTGAGGATTAATTAATAAAATGGAAATATAAAATTCAAATATAGTTATATACTAAAATTCATGAAAAAATATAAATTATAAATTTCTTATTCTTATTCAGTATTAAAAATGACATATTCAAAGTTTCAAAAATATTATACAAAGTTTATAATTATAATTATCTAATTATGTAAAATTTTACATTAAATAAAACACTAAGTTGCTTAAAATACCTTTGATCCAGATGCACCTGGAAATCCAGGAGGTCCAGGTCGCCCAATTGGTCCCTGTAAAATTTAAAATATATTTTAATTTATTTACTTAATTATTTGAAAACATTTCTTAATTATTTAGACTGGGATAGAATAGACTCTTCCCCAGAGTCTATTCTATCCCAGTCAGGGACAACATACAGAACAAAAACTTATTATACATCGGTTCAACCAAATGTTTCTTGAATACCTGTCTGCGTAAACACCAGGTGGATATCCGACATGGAAGACTCACCACAGCCCTGGCCACATATGCGTCGGATCCTGAGGTTGAGGCACAATTTGAAAAAGCTACCGTTATAGTCAACACACCCCACCAGGAGCATCTCAGGTGGCTAGAGGCCACGGCTATCTATAACGCCGGCCAGGTAACCATGTGCGCTAACTGGAAGGAGGAGCTGACTATCGCTGGCCTGGCAATCACTGTTGGATGCCAAACCGCAACTTCCCCCTCCACCGCATGACCGCGCATGTCAGAAAGGACCCACTTCATTGAAATGACACCTGATCCCAACAAATAGAATACACTCTGTCTAGGGAATTCCAGTTGACCTGAAGGAGAGCAAAGAGATTGTTCGAAAACATTTGTCAACAGCAGTACACAATATATATGCGTCATGCACCAGTTACAGGTTCCAGATAGTGTAGTAAAGTAATTAACATTAAATCTTGATTTGAATTTAAAATGACATGATAATTGCTCAATGTTTAGAAACATGCTTAATTTTTGCTATTTCTAAGTTAAAATAATTTGAAATAAATATGGACAATTATAGATACAATTTTTGATTTAGAGAAAATTTCATTTTAAATGAAATAACCCAGTGTGATTCAGTTATAATTTTGCTTATGAATATATATATATATATATATATACACTTTTACTATATTATGTATGTGTTTATTTGTTATAAGAATGAAAAACTCATATGATCAATTTAAAGAGGTTTTAATTTTGACATTTACACTTATTGTTCTTTTTGGGCTTCTTTTAAAAATAATTTAATAACCTTCAAAAATTTGCATGGCACACCTATGTTCCTCTTGTGGCACAGCAGTTGGAGATCACTGTGCTAAATGATGAAATCAACTATTAAATTATTGATTTCTTCACTCTTCTAAGAGTAATACAAGAGTCTTGTGACTGTTTTCTTTGACCCTATGTCGACAACAATTTTATTTAAAGTAACTCCTAGATTTGTGGATTGTAAGAGCATAAGCAATTGATACCAGGAATGAATAACAATAGTGTAGAGGAAAGGGAAATTGTATTTACTCTTCTGCATGTCTTTGTGTTCAGGTCATTTATTTAAAATTCATGAGTATGTATGTATATATCTAACACAATACTGTATCACCATCTACTGGTGAAAATGTAAATATTTAGGTTTTTATTTGCAATAATTATGTAAATGTTTAATGGATTTTCCTCAAAATTTAATCATTGATTTCTATCATTTTATTGTACTAATATGCCAATTTGGTAAAAATCAGATGAGATTCATTGAGTTATTTCATCAGGGGATTGATTATTTTGGAATTATAAGTCTTCTCTTACAACTCAGACTAATTATTATTATATTTAATTTTTTTAATGTTTTTTTAATTTTAATAAAATACATATACATCTTTAAAAATGTTAATAGGCAAAAAATCGTTATTATTCAATTTGTTTATATTGCTTCCATTTAAAAAAAAAATAATCTTATTATATTTTGGGTAGCTTTATTTATAGCTGGATAGCTTTATGTGTGTATGAGATATCTCATACACATAAAGCTATTCAGCTATAAAGTGGAAGGTAATTGATTTATTACAGATAATCCAATTACCTTCCACTTAGTTTTAAACTAAATGGAATATTAAAGTTTGAGTGACTATTATGAATATGCAGTTTTTCACTGTTCTGTAATATTTAAATAGTATAATATATTTGAATTGTATTTTTAACTTTTGGATAAAATATGGAATTTTCATTTTAAAACTGTCTTGTCTGCCATCAAGGCTGCATTAATGCATGGGCCTACTTGGCCATGATCAAGGATCTCATCTCATTGTTTATTATTAATATTTTTATTCTTTATCAGTAACTGTACAATGCCTCTAAATAAGTTTGCCAGAGGCCACAAAAGTGCTTAAAACAACCCCATCTGCCATAATTAAATTATCTTACTGTATGAGTACAATTACTGAAAAATAAATGCCATATTAACAAGGAAATTTGAAACTTTAATTTATTGTTTACTTACAGGTGGTCCAGGCTGTCCAGGCAGTCCATCTACTCCTCTTAATCCCTATTAAATACAAATGCCTTATTAAATATTAAATGAAAAATAAATAAATTTTTTATTATAATATACAATTACAATATCCAAAATTATTAATTATTTCAACTTAATATTTTATATTTTAATGATTAATATGTGGGGAGATCAATAAATAAGTTTCAGTGATCTGGTAGGATAACAAGAATTTATTTACAAGAATGTGAGATACACAGAATGATAGCCATCCATCCACTGCTTTTCAACATAACCACCATCTGTATCCAAACATTTGTTCCACTGGTGTATCTGCCCCTCAAATTTCCTTGCAAAGAAGGTCATGTCCAGTGCATACAAAATGCACTGCATCTTGCTATCAACATCACTGTTGTTCTGAAAGTACTTCCCTTGCAGTTTTTCAGTATAGAGACAAGTGAAAATCAGTTGGCACCAGGTTGGAGCTATAAAGCAGGTGTCACAATCACTCCTAATCCAATTACTGAAGACATTCTTTTGTGCTGTGGTAGTGTGTGAGGGAGTGCATTATCCTCCAACAAAATGACACCTTCACTCAAGAGACCTTAATGCTTTTGCTTGATGGCTGCTTTCAGCTTGCAGAGGATTGCACAGTAATGAGTAGCATTGACAGCTAAGAAATTCCTCAAAACTCCACAGAAGTTGGAACAGTAAATTAGTACAGTAAAATAATTATCAAGAAATTTCACAGGAACTCCTTTGGCATCCCAGAAAACAGTCAAGACATTTCTTGAGGAATTTGTCACTTTGAACTTTTTGATGAAGAAGAGCTTGTGTGCTGCCACTCCATAGATGCAACTTTCAATTCAGAGGATGAAATGATGGGCCGTCTCGTCTCCTGTCACTATTCAGTCCAAAAAGGCATTTCTATTCTTCTGATAACAAGTGAAGTGTTCCAAACAAAATCCCATCCAAATATAACAATTTAGAGCTGTGAACTGGCAAGGCACTCATCTTGCAGCCACTTTTCTGTACCCTAGTGTTTCCCGAATAATGCAAGCTATGCCAAACAAGATTCCCAACCATTTAGCCATCTCACACACTTTGGTCCTTTTTTCCTTGAATCAAAAACAAATTCATACATTCAGCATTTTCTTTCTCAGAGGATGGAGAGCCAGTTTGCTGTTCATCACACAAACTCATATGCCCTCTGAAGAACTCTTGTCACCATTTTCACATGGCCTGTTCAGATATTATAGCTTCTCCATAAACCTCAAACAACCTTCTATGAATTTTACTACTGATTGACCTCTAGCCCATTCATACTGAATTACAGCTTGCATCTCCTTGCTAATCCAGTTATCTAGTATTGAATTTCTGCCATCTCTTCCTGCCAATAATACAGTAAACACATTCTGAATGGCAAACACTTTCAAAAGACATCTGTTGTACGTACATGGCTGGACTATACCAGTGCCACCATACAGACGATAGATGTCAATATGGGAATATAGTGTGCATTCTTACAAATCATTTAATGTAGATATGTGAGATCATTGAAACTTAATTATTGATCTCTCTTTGTATACATATTATAATTATTATAGTAAATTTACTAAAATAAATAATACTTTTGTTGCTTATTATCTAATTTAACAATATAATCATATTTTCATTTGAAATGTTTTAAATTATTTTAGAGTATCTTCTTTACATTTGCAATATTTAAAAAAACATAAAAATTCATAATAAAATATGCATTTTTTATACAACTTTATCTAAGTCATAATATTAAATAATAATTATAACAATAATTTAGGATGTTTCAGAACATAGAAAATTAAAATAAATTTATACAAATACTTTTAAATTCTTTATTCCAAGCCATAATTAAAATAATGGGCTAGAAGAGTAATGTTATTAACACTCAGCAAAAAACTATTAGAAAGCTTTTTACACTTCTTAAACAAAGAAAAATATGTTTACTAGATATTCTTGCTTATTGTTTTTTATTTAAAATATTATATATTTTAATTGATTTAAAATTTAATTTAAAATATTATATATTTTAAATACATTATTCATAAAAATTACACTTTATATTCAATAATTTCTATCTGATAGAAATTATTAAATATAAAGTATAATTTTGTAACAAAGATACAGTATTCATGTTTTATACAAGATAAATGTTACGTTCANGAAAACAACACAATTTTGTAATTTAAACTGGAGTTGATGTATATAAAACAGATTAGTTTTCAAAATATTTTTCTATTTCAACATTAATATTAATGTAAAAACAATGAAGTTTAATTTTTCCCCCTCCTCTTTATTCAATTTAAATTTAGCAACTGTAGTAAAATGTGATTATTTTATATCTAATGTATTGAATATCAAAATATGAATGTAAAACACTAATTTATGCATTTAATATATATTTTCAGAATGAGATACTTAAGTTCTTCAAAAGATAATATTGCTGAATGATTTACAATGGGACTATTATATGGCATTATGAAAAATTGTATGTTTAGTTTATTAATCTTTCTCAGTAGTTTAGCAAGCAGTTATTAGTGTTCAGTTTTTTTTAATAATTGCTATTATGATAGCAATATATAAGCATGGGATAGCAAAAGTATAGTGAATATACTACTTATATGACAGATGTAGTAAAATTCAATATAATTATAATTTGAGAAAAATTATATTCTTCAACAGAGTATATGGAAAGAGTAGTATTCCAGTTATTTTTAATGGTAGAAGTAAAAAAAATTAATTTAGTATTTTAGAAAAATGCTATTGTATTGAAATAGTTCATTGCTCAAATTAAATGCAAATAATGAATTTATTATAAAAAAAATTAATTTAGTATTTTAGAAAAATGCTATTGTATTGAAATAGTTCATTGCTCAAATTAAATGCAACTAATGAATTTATTAAACAATATTTTGTAACATTAAATTCAACTAATATTTATATAACTAAACACACAAAACAACTCCAATATTAACTTCATTTATTCACGTATTCATTAAACTGCTTTATGAAGTTTATTTTTCACATTACTCCTCTAGCTTTTAACTCATCATCAGTGACATTATTCTAACAGTAAATATAGAAAAAACTATACAGTCATCAAACATCATATTCTCAAAAAGTATCAGTTTACATCAGAAAACACTCAAAAAAATAGCATGTCTGTTATACACAAAGTTTAAATATATCTTTTTTGAACAATTTGTATTAGGAGGATGTGTTTAAACATTTTTGTATTTAACAGACATGTTATTTTTGAGTATTTTCTAATGTAAACTGATACTTTTTGAAAATATGATGTTTGATGATTGTATAATTTTTTTTATATTTACTATTAGAATAGTGTGTCTGAGGATGAATCCAAAAGCTAGAGGATTAATGAGAAATGTAAACTTTGAAAAAGCTGTTTAATGAATATATTTATATTAACAATAATTTATTTACTTTTTTCACAGTTTTTAATTTTTACTTTTCAATAGTTTAATTTCTCATGCTTATTTTCTTATGTAACAGTAGAGAATAATGTCTATACATAGTTATAAATTTATTTAAATATTAGAATATCAGGATGCTATCATTAAAGATTATACAGTATATTTGTTAAGTGATTATACAGTATAAGTTGTCAATCAAAGTCTGNATTTCATTTGTATTAATAAGCTAATCTTATACCTTTTCACCTGCAACTCCTTGTTCACCTTTGGCTCCATCAACTCCAGGAAAACCCTACAAATTAAATAATCAATGGTAATTAAAGCTTTTTATTTTTTAATTATTTTATGATTTTAATAATAAATAACTTACTCGATGTCCCTTTGCTCCTGGAAGACCTGGAATTCCTGGTGTTCCTCTAGCACCCTAAATAAAGTAAAACAAAACTCTTGTTTTAATATAAATTATATTTTTTACATAAATAATTGATTCAAAATTATCCTATTTCAATTTAGAATTTACTATTTCCAATATAGCCAACTGAATTATATAGGTTGTCAGTACACTTTACTGAATTTTAATATTTTATATTTTCTTTCAATGAAAGAGATTTTAAATTCAAAATGTCAATAATTTGGTAATCTATTTCTTAAACCACCTATTAATCACTTAAAAGAGTCTGAAAAATACACTGTTACTTTGATGTTTATTATGATCTATGAATAAAACTTTTTTCTTCTAATAATGAGACTAGTGATCTTTATCACATCTTTCTTAATTATCTACAATAAACAGAAACCAAGATTATAACAATTTGTTGTAATCTCGGTCTCACTGTTGGAAGAAAAAACTTTTACTCATTGTTATATCCATACCATTTTAATAATTTTATTAAACAGTTTAGGAATTAAGTCCACATTTCTAGTTGCAAGTTTTCTGTCACTTATATTTGAATATTGTCTTTCTATTTACCAACAATATTTTGGCTTCCTTCCAATTCATATAAATTTCATTTACTTGAAATAAAATATATAGGATTCATTTTGCTTCTTGTAAAATCCATTTAGTAAATTCAAATACTGCATATATGATACAATTTTGAAATTTTTTTGTACTTTATTAAAATTCAAGTAGACATGAAAAAATCTTGCAAGGTTCTAACTCATAGTGAAAGCAGAAAATAAATATGTATTATGATTCACTCACTTATTAAGCCACAGCAAAAAATGCATATGCAAATACACTAGTTCTAGTTGCTAATTATGTAATTTTTTCATTTGCAGTCTAGTCTTCAAGTTTTCTATGTAATTTAAGTTCTTTATTTATATGTAATTCATTTAAACTCTGTATACATAGTAATAACTACTTTATTTAAAAACAATTGGCATTAATTTAACTTCATTATATTAATTCAAACTTACTGGAGGTCCAGGTGGGCCAGGAGGGCCAGGTCGACCATCATCTCCTGGTTCTCCCTTTAAAATAAATGTAAATTAAATTTTTAGATAATTTCCTTTTATCACAGTAAAACTGATTTAATAAAATTACTCACATCTTTTCCTGGTAAACCAGGTGGTCCTCTTTCTCCAGGCATGCCTGGTTTTCCCTAAAAGATTTTATTAACATAGAAACTATTAAAGATAATAGATTAATACAGATATTTTTATAGAATTTATACAAATTTTAATATGGCTGGAAATTTTTGAAATAAATTTGTTATAACAACAGCAAGGGTTTTTACTTTGAATAAGTGCTTATACTAAATAATTTCAATAACTTATAAAATCTTCAATAAAATATTATTTTTTATTATATTCAGTAAAAAGCTAATCAGTTTAGTAAATTTCTTTTATAAATGAACAAATGAACATCTATATACAATATCTTGTATATAAATAAATATTTTTAAAAAGCAATTAAAAAATAGATTTTAGTAAACTAACCATAAATAGATTTAAACTGATTTTATTTAATCAATTGTTGTTTCTAATACAATTTGTATTCAAATAGATAAATATCTTACTATATTATAATTATTTTTAAAAATATTTTATACTTATTTTTTAAAACAATTAAGTACAAAAACATCAATTATAGAGAATATCTAATAATTATAGAAAATATTTTCTTGAGTATAACACTTAAACACACAAATATTTTATACAAATGATACTTAATTAGATTAAAAGATGTTATTTAATTAAAATTTATTCTTACTGGTGGTCCAGATTCTCCACTATCTCCTCTAATTCCTTGAAAACCTTGTGGTCCCTAAAAATATTAACAATATTTGTTAGTTGTGACAGTTTAATATGTTCAAATGAATAGGTTCTGATTATATATTATTATGTTAAAATTTTATTTCATTTTTTAAATGCAAAGAAAAAAAATTTCAAACTTCTATTACTTTACTTCTTTCATTTATTTCCAGATCACTAAGTAAAATAAAATAAATTATATAAATTCCAGTATCATATGATACAGAATTTGCCTGTATAGCTTGTGTTATAAATGATTCTGTATTATATGCCATATTAACTCAAATGTATGATGCACTTTTTTCAGGTTTCAGTATCTCTGAAAATAAGGTGCATCTTAGATTCAATGTAATACATCATATTCAGTAACCTCTAGTGCCATGTGTCTTATTTCTCTGTCATTAATTCCACTATGTCATTTTCATGATTTTATTAGACAAATAGTAGTAACAGAAAATATTTAAAGGGTAAACTTAGCTCAATCTCGTTAGCCTATTACATCATAAGCATTTGAATGAAAATTGTAGAAAAAATGTGCAGCATTCTTTCAAGAAATGTTGCATTTTTGATGCTTTAAATGGCACTATGTATATGGGAAGATGTAAACACTAAATCTAGTGTTGATTAGCATAGTTTTAGTTTAATAAAACCAAAAACTAAAACTAATACTCAGGAAGATGACTAAAACAACATTGATCAAGATGTTAAAACAAGTGTAGATCAGAAGAGCTTAACGTGGTAAATGTTAAGCTCTTCTGGTAAATGAAGAGGTTTCTGATTTCAATATCATGAAATACAGTCATATAATGGGTGATTGAAAAGTTATGCACATCAAAATATTAGTTTGTGTCAAGTTCTCTTTATTACGTTTCTTGATACAAGATGACACTATAGTGATTGCTAACTATTAATACCTTGTAGAAACTTATTATTAAATTTGTCCAATTTGAATTTAAAGAACTATTTATTAATAGAAACTCTGACTTACATGTAAAAGTCATAAAATTGACTGCGATATAGCTTAATAAAATAAAATGATTTTTTCCCAGAACAATAGATTTTCATTGTTGAGCATTATTTCACCAGTTGCTCTTATGCACATGTTACAGACAAGTTTCATCCAAAATATCCAGATTTTGCAATCCCTAATAATTCAACAACAACCAGATTAATTAATAGTTTTTGGGAATTTGGATCGGTTGCAGTCATGAAGAGGTCCAGTAGACTGTCTGTTTTGACAGATGCTAAACTGGCTGATGTGAATAGTACATTGAAGAGCTCTCCTTCAAAAAGCCTCAGAAAACTAGAAGTGTAATCAGGGATATCATACAGAAGTACTCAGAAAGCTACAAAGAAGTTATGTCTTTGGCATACAATGTTTGCTGTGTCCAGGATCAAAAGAAACTAGATAAAGAAAAGTGTATAGCCTACTGTAGCCGGCTTCAGTCATTTGTTGAAGAACATGGAATTGAGCAGCTTGATATAGTTTTTTACACTGAAGCATTGTTTTGACTATTCACATAGCCACTGGGGTGAAGCATGGCTCCACCTTAGTGGCTATGTGAATAGTCAAAATAATAGGATTTGGTCATATGATAATCCATATATTCTGCATAAAAGATCTTTGATGCTCAAAAAATTGCAGTGTGCTGTATCACATAATCAAATGGTGGGACCTATTTTTTTTTAGAAAAGACAGTGATTAACATACTGTACCAAGACTATCACACAGTTTATTCTGCTGCTAGAGATTGATGAGCATGAGTTCTGGTTGCAGCAAGATGGTGCCACATGTCACATATCAAATGAAACACTGCAGTTGTGAGAATTCTTTGGTGACCATCTTATTTCTAAAAGATTGTAGACCCCTCAATCACCAGATTTGTCACTCCGAGATTTTTCCTCTGGGGTATCTCAAGAGAGCCAAACATAAAAATAATCCATACACAACAGATGAACTAAAGAGAAACATTATAATGGTGAATGCCAGCATCAGTTTTCAGTTGCTTCACAAGATAACATCAAACATGATAAAAAGAGCTGCACTCGTGTATGAGGAAAGCATTTCAAACATATAAACATGTTTCAAATCATATTGCCCTAGAAATCAAAAATGTAATATATATTAAATGGAAATAAGAAAGATATTTTCCAGAACAACAAAAACAGATATAAGAGAACAGGAGATAAAAGCAATACACAAGAAGAATATTTTAAATTGGTATGCAACAAAAATATTAAATAATTGGTATAACCAATTCATACTGAACAGATATAATGTGAAAGAAAAACAAGAAAAAAAACAGTATGTATCATTTCCTTATGTAAAAAGCATGTATGAAAAATATAATAAAATTCTTAATCAAAATCAAATTAAACTGGCTCTAACTCAAAATAATAAATTATCCAATCTGATGATTATAAGAAGTATTAAAAAAGGACCCATTAAAAGAATGTGTGGTCTACAGACTTGAATACTCATGTAATATTCCAAGTTTCTATATTGGTGAAATGAAGAGAAAACTGAAGATCAGATTATCAGAACATTTAGCATCTGTAACATTAAAAATTAATCATTCTCCTATTTTTCATCATTGTAGTATTAATAACTGTGAAATTAATATTGATATTGTAAAAATTGTTTATAAAGAAAAAATAATGTAAAAAGAAAAGTTAAAGAACATTTTGCCATAATTATGCAAAATAATACGATTAGTTTAAATATTGGTATATTGACAGCTGCATGCTGGGAAACTTTTGTTAGATATATAGATGAATATTGTTGGTGTTTTAAACTGTACCTACTGATAGCCCTACTGAAGAGGCCTGTCTGGTGAAATGCATTTATGGAATTTATCAACGTAATAAAGTGTTTTCTCTGCACTTGGGTTTTCCTTTAACTTTTTTTACTTTTAACCTTTATTTCATTACTTACATAATGTTTTAGAGTTTTAAAGTTATCTGCCCTTTGTAAGTAGAACAGAAAGAAAAATTGATTTTTTATGTATTTTTCTACAATACAATTACATAAGAATTTGATAAAATAATCTGACTCCATCAGTTTAAATAATTAATTTTGATATATATAAACAGGGGCAGATCTACATAGGGACTAATAGGGCTTAAGCCCTAAGCCCCCAAGTGTCAAGAGACCACAAAAATTGAATTACAGTAGAGTGTCAATTATCCAAATCAATTGGGGACTGGGATTTTTTGGAAAATCAATTTTTCAGATAATCGATTATGTACGAAAAAATACATTATTAATATAGTATATTAGTATATCCCAATAATAGTATATTAATATTTTCCATGTTTAAATTTTTCTCTGTTGCATGTCACTTCATGTTGAATTTTCATTGATCTTGTGTAAAGGTTCCTCTTCACCAGGTACTGGTACAATATATATAAAAATAGATTCACAATAAACCTTTGAGTAACCAGTAAAATATTTATTTGAAAAAACAAATGTTTTCGACCGTATTCTTTGGCTTTCTTCAGGTTAAACGTTCCGAGATTCTAAAAGCCGTTGTGCTTAAAGATTTAAAAGTTTTTGAACATACACAACTCATTATGCACATGCGTATCAAGCATTGCATAAACAAAATATATTTACTATTTTACATACGCATGAAATGGTGGAAAACATTAAATAGAGTTGTGGGGGCCTTCTCCTTCAAAAACAAACTTCCAAGCTGTAGAAATATTAATCGCATCCTTATAGTTGATGCAGTTATTGCGTAACCCCGCTTTATATATTTCCAGAGTTTCTAGCGTTCGTATGTGTTCCCTTCTGTGTGAAAGTTTAATTAAACTTTCACACAGAAGGGAACACATATGAACAAAAGTGGGGTTATGCAATAACTACATTAACTATAAGGATGCAATTAATATTTCTACAGCTTGAAAGTTTGTTTTTGAAGGAGAAGGCCCCACAACTCTATTTAATGTGTTTTCCACTATTTCATGTGTATGTAAAATAGTAAATATATTTTGTTTATGCAATGCTTGATATGCATGTGCATAATGAGTTGGGTATGTTCAAAAACTTTTAAATCTTTAAGCACAACGGCTTTTAGAATCTCGGAACGTTTAACCTGAAGAAAGCCAAAGAATACGGTCAAAAACATTTGTTTTTTCAAATAAATATTTTACTGGTTACTCAAAGGTTTATTGTGAATCTATTTTTATATTTTCATCAATGTTAAGCCTAACGAAAATTTTTATAATAATAATCATGGCTATTGTATCATTAAAAATTATTTCTTTATTTTGTACAAACAAAATAAATATATTAAAAAATATAAAAACAAAAAAATTTATACTTTAGAAATTAATCTAGTATCAAAAATGTTCGATTCAGCATGACACAGTCCAACTGGAACGCTTTTGGTTAACCGACATTTCGGTTGATCAGCATTCGGATAATCGACGCTCTACTGTATCATACTTTTTCATTAACAATGAGCACTTATAGTAAAAATTAGTTAATATTAATAATATAATAATAAGGATAATTTAGTGTTATTTGTTTTATTGTAATCAATGTAACATAATTGGTCAGGCCACCAAGTTGCAATTTTAAACCCCAATTTAAAAATTCTTAATCTAACAAAAAATGGGGCCCCATTGGACTTCAATAAGCCCTAGCCCTGAAAAACCTAGAGCTACCACTGTATATAAACATATATTGTAATAAACATAATTTGATTTTGCTTTTCTTAAAGATCAGATTATAAACTTTGTTTTAGTATCTTCTGTATTTTCATACATCAACATCACGAAATAAAATTGATTCTTAACACATATACATGACTTTTCAATCACTCTGTATAACTTACTTTGCTTGCAATAAATACTGATTCTGTTGTCATAAATTTGTCTCAAGTTGTCTATTGTGAGATCTGAATAGACCCTGTGTCTAATTAATAAATAATTAAATTATAATGTAAAATTTTAAATGAAAATATTCTTTAATTTTTCATGTGAAAATATCATTTTCAAAACGTGGGAAACAGCTAAAAAGTCACTTCCTTTAATGGAAGTTGAACATCCTTCCGTTTTACCCTTATCTACCAAAAATCTCAGCACCCTGGGAATTGTCGACCCCACGATAAATCCC
Organism: Centruroides sculpturatus; assembly: GCF_000671375.1. Taxonomy (NCBI): domain Eukaryota; kingdom Metazoa; phylum Arthropoda; class Arachnida; order Scorpiones; family Buthidae; genus Centruroides; species Centruroides sculpturatus. Next base: position 575,797 of record NW_019386955.1, on the reverse strand, counting down.
CTTTTCCTCTACTCACGTGAAAGAATCCAAAGTGTTGATTGGATGAAAATCAGGAGAAAGAGAAATGATTTTGCACGATTTGGGGAGTACACTGTAGGATCTCATCGAAGCCAGACGTATTCCATATAGGTTCACTAAGGCCAACGCCCATAGTCGTAACCAGCCGATTTCAAATAATGTTATTTAGTTAGTAATATTAGAAGAAAATATATAATTATGTGCTTCTCATGACCGCTCCATGAACTGAAGTGTAAAGAAACTAAAAGGTGAAGATAAAGAGAAATCATCTAGAGGCAGTATGATTATAAACATTGTGAGATCTCTCTCTCAAATCACTTAATTTTAATTATTCCATTTTTGTGTAAATTTGTTAATTTTTGTTTTATTAAATTTCGTTTATTTTATTGTTTAAGAAATGTCTCTCGAGTGTCTGAATCAAAACCTTGTTATCATTGTCGTACGCATGTTAATCCGCATCTTCTAAATTTGATTAACTGGTATTGGGAATCCTGACGAGGGAACGAGGGATTGTGAAATCCTTTAGTCCCAGTTTAAGTTTAACGTTCAATCTGTAAGTCCCCTTCACACTCGATTTTCCTTGAATGAGGAAAAGCCATTCTTTTTGACAATCAGAAGGCTATTCTCAAGGAATAGTTGCTGATTAAGTGATACAACGAGTAATAACTTCGCCATATCCCCGGTTAGCCCCTCACACTATTAAAACAAAAATTTGTGGGTGAGCAAGTAAGAATTAGAGTGCATCGTAGATTCAAGTAAATATGATATACCTTTTGGTATCTGGCTAATTGCCATTCTTTTTAATAATATTTTAATTTTTAAACCTTAATGCATAAAAATTTCATATTTTTTATCATATAATATAATTTAAAACTTACTGGTGGACCAGGTGGACCTGTTGAACCTCGAGGACCTACAGGACCCTTAAAAATGTTTACAAAATTATTAATTAAAAGTGTCTTCAAAAATATAGCAATAAATACAAATACAGAAATCAAATTACCACATGAGCCTGAAGAAATTGAAACATATCAGCAGGAAAAGCTGGTCCTTTATCACCTCCTCCTCCTCCACCGGTAGCAGCTAATTGAGTCCACCAAGCTGATAACTAAAAAGAAAAAAAAAATTATAAATAATTTTCATATATACTTGAGCAAATAATTTATATATAAATTAATAATTATAATTAAAAAATTCTGTAGAGGAAATTAAAATACAAGCACATAGATACATAATGCATAAATATGTTGTATCTATTTTTGGTAGTGCTTGTTTAGGNATACGAACAAGGTCTATATAAGAAGGTCAGGACACGCTCCCGTGATTCTACGCAGCAGCGGACATTTTGGGACTCATCGATAGACTACACTCCACACGTAGGTCCTGCGTGAGTCAACTATTATTACTATATAAGTACTCAAACCTTTATTAAAGTTTAAATTCAAAAATTTTAATTTTTCTTGTTTAATATCTTAATTGATATTTACAAATAATATTAAATTTAAGAAATTTTATTGATAAAATTTCACATTGTAAGAAGTTTATTCACATTGAGAGATTTCCAAATAAAAATTATTTCTGTAAACTTTTTTACTACTGAACACATTAACTAGTAGTTATGAATATACAAGGGCTGATCACTTAATTTGTGAAATAATGCTAGATTTTTTTCCTTTTATCATCTATATCTTCCTGGATTTTTCTTGCTCAACTTGTATAGCTTATACCTGTCATTTCCATACTTGCACATATGCTTTTGAAATCTATTTTTGGACAGATGCCAAAAAGTTGTTATTGTGGCTTTACATTCCTTCTAATCAGAATAAAAAGTATTTGCCTTTCAGGTTTTTCAAACACAAAAACAGAAAGAAATAACACAGGGGATATGAACATGGGGAAATATAGCAGAACTTCAGCTATAATTGTAATCTGGGCTCTGCAATATAAGTAGTGTAATATTTAGCAAAATTTAGCATTTTTATGATGGAGAAAACATATCATATTAGCAAGTTCTGGATATTTTTTACAATGGCACATCAAGTTTTACTTTAAGAATCTGTGTATGCTTCCTTCTTCAGAGTTATTCCTCAGGATGCAAAATATATAAATACATATTTTGTGCCTCAAACACAAATGAAATGAGCCATATTTCTCAACATTGTTCTTGTTTCATTTGTCTCAGTTCTTCCTTCAAAATGATCATTACTGAAAGGCTATAAATAAAAGATTTTCAAAAACTGACAGGAGTTGAACATCTATGGACGCAGGTCACAAAAATTCAGATAGAATACAACTGATATATTTTTCCAGAAATTTGCATGGGAAAAATATGGAAATGATTCCACAAATTAAATGGTCAGCTCTTGTATTTGGAATCTTAATTTTTCATTTAATTTTTATTTGAAATAATTAACAATTATTTTTCAGTTTTTTTTTCCTAAATTTACTATTGCCTTAGTGATAATTCCAAATTTATAGTGCAATTATTCTAAAATACCTTTTAGTAAACATTAAAAATAATAATAGTATTTATTTCAAGCAATTCCTTCTTACATCTGGTCCTGATCCTGGTGGTCCTGGTGGCCCTGGTGGTCCTGGTACACCATGCGATCCAGGTACTCCTGGACTACCCTATAGCAAAAATAAATAAATAAATCATCTTTTTTATAACTAATTTTTTAAAATTCATTCTCTTTTCTTTAAAAATAAACTATAATAATAAATAAAAATAGCATATCTAAAATAATTATTTTTTCTTAAGATTAAAATGATAAAATTTCATAAATATACATTTTAACATTTGAAATAAACATTTTAACATTTGAAATAATTTCAATACAAATTTATACAAAGATAAATTTTTAACATATATTCATATTTTTTAATCATTAAAGGCATTATGAAGCAAAAACTATGAAAACATTTTTAATTAATATACATTTATAAATTTGACATAATTAAATAAAAAAAAATTTTAATTTATACAATTAAAACAATTAAAAATATATGAAATATAACAGCCTTTTGGTATAATACATATATTAATTTAAAACAATTACATTTGCAAATACTTTCATCAAAAACAAATACATTATTTTCATGAAAAGAATAAATAAACTTTAAAAACTTCAAATTCTATTTATGTTTCAAAATCTAAAACACTTGAATTTAGAATCTGAAAATGGCTAATCAAAGTTAGCCAAAAATGCTATTTTTTAACTTTTACTACACCATAAAGATAGCCCTACTGAAGTTATTAATAGTGCAGTTATCAATAGTAGTAAGTTATGGCTATGTCAGCCAAANAAATTTATAGTGCAATTATTCTAAAATACCTTTTAGTAAACATTAAAAATAATAATAGTATTTATTTCAAGCAATTCCTTCTTACATCTGGTCCTGATCCTGGTGGTCCTGGTGGCCCTGGTGGTCCTGGTACACCATGCGATCCAGGTACTCCTGGACTACCCTATAGCAAAAATAAATAAATAAATCATCTTTTTTATAACTAATTTTTTAAAATTCATTCTCTTTTCTTTAAAAATAAACTATAATAATAAATAAAAATAGCATATCTAAAATAATTATTTTTTCTTAAGATTAAAATGATAAAATTTCATAAATATACATTTTAACATTTGAAATAAACATTTTAACATTTGAAATAATTTCAATACAAATTTATACAAAGATAAATTTTTAACATATATTCATATTTTTTAATCATTAAAGGCATTATGAAGCAAAAACTATGAAAACATTTTTAATTAATATACATTTATAAATTTGACATAATTAAATAAAAAAAAATTTTAATTCATACAATTAAAACAATTAAAAATATATGAAATATAACAGCCTTTTGGTATAATACATATATTAATTTAAAACAATTACATTTGCAAATACTTTCATCAAAAACAAATACATTATTTTCATGAAAAGAATAAATAAACTTTAAAAACTTCAAATTCTATTTATGTTTCAAAATCTAAAACACTTGAATTTAGAATCTGAAAATGGCTAATCAAAGTTAGCCAAAAATGCTATTTTTTAACTTTTACTACACCATAAAGATAGCCCTACTGAAGTTATTAATAGTGCAGTTATCAATAGTAGTAAGTTATGGCTATGTCAGCCAAAAAGTATTGAAAAATAGTTCTCAAGATTCATTTTTTAAATACTTGCTGGGCATTTTGTTTATTTTCATAATCTGAAAATGTTCTTTTCCAAATTACCAATAGCATTGAACATAACATTCAAATTAAAGAAATGTTATGTTCTATTCTATTGTAATCTGTATTTCACATTTGAATCTTGTTCAATTCTACAAATTCTACAATTCTACTATTTTGATCTGTTGAATTTATAATATATTTTTATTTTTGCTTTTCAATGTCCTCATTTTGATTATATTATATATATTTCTACTATTTTTTTCACATTGCATGTTCATTATTGTTGTTTATTTGCTTTTGTTGATATTAAAGTGTTTGTTATCAAGGGGTGATTCTTTCTTGTCTCTTGCAGATTTCCTGTATTTACTAAACAAATATGTAATATATACAATCAAGGTCTATATAAGAAGGTCAGGACACGCTCCCGTGATTCTACGCAGCAGCGGACATTTTGGGACTCATCGATAGACTACACTCCACACGTAGGTCCTGCGTGAGTCAACTATTATTACTATATAAGTACTCAAACCTTTAAACAATGGGTTATTGTGTGGCACCAAATTGTAAAAGTAAATCTACAGACGTTCGATTGTTTAGATTTCCTGAAAATAAGCAGAGGAAAGCAAAATGTAGCGTAGACATCAACAGATAGTTCATGATACAGTTCAAAGAGTTTATATGTGTGAAGATTGCAAAAAATTTAGTTTAACAGTAATTTATACTTAATTCAATTTAAATAAAATTTACATTAATTTTATTGTCAGAATTTTTATTTTAAAAGACTAGATGGAAATCTAAATATATCCAATTCTTATAATCAAGAGATTCCATAATATTTAATTGATTTTATTTATATTTAATTTTTTCGTTCGCGTTTCAATAATTATTTTCCACTGATCATTCAAATCTTTTATCCTGAACATTTAAAAACAGATTTTATTTAATTAAAGTAAAATTGACTATTTAATTGTAAAAAAGAAAATTTTAGCATTATTTTGCTATGGCAACAAATATTCATATTTTGTTTGAATATATTGTATTCTATTCAAGTATTATTTGTCAGTTTAATGTCAAATAATTTAATTTAAAATTTTATTTTTGGAATTTTTTGAAAGCTATTTATAAATTAAAAATATATCTACACATCTATTACTTATTATAAAATGAGCATTACATTGACAACATTTATTAATAATACTATTGAATTTCATCTTAATTTTATAGCCAATCATGCTTTAAAAAAATTATTATAAATTTGTTATATTATATTATTATATTCTTTATTATACTTTAATTTTTTTTTTCTGATGTTATTACATCACTTTACAAAGTACCTATATACGTAATTGCATCAGTTTTATGCAAATTTAGTTTATCATGTCGTATAAAACTGACTGCTCGTGCAAGTTTGCTTAAAACATGCGGCTCGAAAATCCCAAAATGGCGGCTCAAGAAGTAGGTCACATGCGTCTTGACCTTCTTATATAGACCTTGTACACAATAAGGAAATAGTAGTGCCAAATTTCATCCTAGTGGCTAAATTCTGAAGTAACATTTTTTCCTGAAAATCAAAACTACTTGCTCAATAGTTCGTTCTATAGAATGCTCTGAATATCCACTACTTAATTATGATCATTCTACATATGATTGTAATTTTTATTCATTTTTTTACATGAAACAATAGTACCTTAAGAATAAATATTCTTACAATAACTTCTATAACTAAATAGTTAAAGCAAATGCATAAAACTTACTCGTTCTCCTGGTCTCCCAGGTATACCACTTTCACCAGGATAACCCTTAAAAAATAATTATGTCAATGGAATAAAAATAACTTTATAAAACAAAATTAAAAGTTAATCGCTGTAAAATAATTTTATAATAATAAATTTTATTATTATTATTAAGCTATATATTCTTATATAATTCAAATTATACAAACATTTAAATATAATATAAAACTTTTAGAAAATAACTTTCTATGTATGTATTTATGGATATATACACAAATATAAAACTTTGTTTTATATATATACTATACAGTTATACAGATTATTTAACATTTTTAATTTTAAATTATATAGTATGTCACAGGCTGCCTATACACCCCTTTTGAAATGAAGGGAAGTGAGTTTCATCAAAACTCCCAAAAACTGTGATAAGTAAACGTAATATGTTCTACAAATGGTAATATTTTTAACTTTTGGTAATGCACAGAAATGAGCTATCCAGACCAGAAGTCCAGTTTTCTAAATGGAATATGGTAATTTTTAATTTAGAGTTGAATTTAGAGTGATTGGTTTTTTCAATAAATTTTATTAAATTTTAAATAATTATTTATATATACATACATATACACCAAATGATCAAATGACAAGGGAAATCAAAGTAGAAAGAGTGATTTTATGATGTCATCAGTATTTTTTTATTTTTTTTCATTTTTGACTCTTTCTGCCACGTGAACACCAAGAGGGCCTTTTTTATTCATACTCATTATGGATTTGGTTAGGCCTGCAATGGAGGCAGCTAGGTGGTGAGGGACAGGACCCACCATATCCAAAGAGTTCAGCCATAAAAATTCCTAGGATTACTACTCAGATTCATTCCAAGGTCCCAGAGCAACAGATTGATGCTTTAGCTACTTTGGCCTTCCAGCCACCTAAAGATGTCATCAATCGATGGTGTCTAAACGATTATCATGCATCACTGACTCTCATGTGCAGTGTTGACTTACTATTTGTTATTTAAATTAAGTGTTGTAATAACTAGAAATGTTTACACTATAGAACTGAAAATTTTCATAGTTTTACATAGAAAAGAAAAGTTATTGAAAATTAAAGTAATGGTTCATAAAAAAATATCCTGTTGACTAAGCATATAATTGTTAATGTTTACAAACTTTTGAAATTAGTGATAGTCCTTGGGGTCTGAGTGTCATCATGCTATCTGGATGCACTCAGAAAGCAATTGTTATGAAGACTTGCTTTCTGAGTATATCCAGATATCATGATCTTCAAGACTTTCACCTCTAGAGATTAGATTATCTTACAGTTCTGTTCATACAGCTATAAAAAGAATCAAATTTTGGCATTAAAAAAGTAAAGGGTTGTCCATAAACTTTTTGTTTATTTATTTAGAGTTTCAAATATTATTTCTTGAGTCCATAGAAAATAAATGTTCAAGTACAGCAAGTCTGGAGTAAGATACAAATACATTTGTAATTATTTACAATTACTGTAAATAATTACAAATGTATCTTACTACTGTGGATGAATTTTCTTTATAAACAGTGAAACTGATTCAATGAAGTGAGGATTAATATTAGTTGGAGGTTATACAAACACAATCCAAAAAGAAATTAACTCTTGTTTATATCATTTAGCCTATAGTAAAATTTGTTTTGTTATAAGTTGTTTCACTTAATGTCACAATTACCATGAACTTATCAGTGACATTAAGTGAGACTTGCTGTATTATCACATATAGCAGGACATTAAAAAGCAAGACTAACTCATAGCATCACCAAGCCTGACCTTCAGGGTCACAAAACTTTTCTCACTACTTCTCATGACTCCTTTTTTCATTTGATTCTCTGGTATATATAAATGTGTGTTATATAAAAACAATAAAATATATAAATTAAATTTTGGTTCATGCTAATCACAACTTGCCTGTATATATGTTATGTTTTTATTTTTTATTAATTATTTTTATTAATCTTCCTATTTTATTTGCATAAAAATATATCATCAATGTATTATTTTATTTTTAATTATATGACTATTGCTCAATTTTTAATTATATTCAAAAAAGTATTGAGGTCCATTCACTTTTTAAAATCTAAAGATAGTCATCTTTAAACAAAATGATTAATTTTTTTATCAATAAATTTTTGCAGGATATATGTGTAATTACTCATAAATCACAATTCAAAAATGATCTGCTTATATCCAAAAATTTAAAGGAAAAATATCGGTCAGATTTTAGAACATAATAAAATTCAAATTTATTTGAAATTCTTAAAGGCAGAAAAAAAGAATTTCCTTTGTACATTCATACAAAATAGAAATTTTGGAATGTGTCTGTTTTCAAAGACATTTTGCGCATTCTTTTATTCAGTGCGCTTGCAGCACTTTTAGTGCATGTGTTCAATTATTAAGCCTACTGTCAGCACACTAGCAGCACCTCTCGACCATGCTAAAAATAGTGCTTACAAGATGGACGCCTCCATGAAAAAGTATCTTTTTCCACTACCAAATAATAATCAGTTTTTTGCTGTTTTAAATTAGCAGATTTTTAATTGTGACATACGAAAACGGCTTTTAAAGATTTCATTGGAATACTGCGGTACGATATTGTGAACGTAACCAATAATTTTTGCAAGCTTTCTTCGTTATTGGGAATCACTCATTGCCAATCCCATAAATAAATCATAAATTCAATTGTTTTCGTGTAAATAACATCAAACTTAATGGCTTTTCTTCTAATATTTGCATAAATATAGCAGAAAGAAAATAATTGTTTATATCAGCCATTTTGAGATAGCTCTTTCTCCAGCAAAAGTGTTTTAAACCATCAGCAGCAAAAATATCATTTCCGGCAGCAACTGCTCAGCGCACTGCTGAATAAAAGAATGCATGGATTGTTTCTAAGAGAAATCACTATTTCACAAAAATTCTGTTTACAAAGTTTTTCAACAATTTATTATGTGTGTCTATTAATGAAAACAGCATTTTAATTTACTAAAATAATTTTTAACAATGAGTATTATAAATAGTAAAATAAAAAGTTACCCTTTCCCCTGGGATATATATGTCAGGCTGTTCAACTGTACCTCTTGATCCACCACCACCATCTGGAAACTAAAATTTAATTGTTAAAATGCTAAAAATCTGTTATCATAAAATAAACATAACTACATCTAATAATTAAACACAATATGCCAAACACTAGACAAATATCAGTCATTAAGAAACTGAAAATGGAATGGTTATGACAACAAATATAATTAAAATCATATGATTTGAAATCTAACTTCTACATTTTTGTGTTATTTTAAATACAGCAGAGCATCGATTATCCAAATCAATTGGGGACTGGGGTTGTTCGTAAGATCGATGTTTCGGATAACCGATTATGTACGAAAAAATATATTAATTTATCCCATCTTGACATTTTTCTCTGTTGCTTGTCGCTTGGCGTTGAATTTTCGTCGATGTTAAGCCTAACGAAGACTATTGTATCGTTAAAAATTATTTTTTTATTTTGTACAAACAAAATAAATATATTGGAAAATATAAAAACAATAAAAAATTATACTTCAGAAGTTAATTTAGTATCAAAAACATAAAATATTTGAGTAGCCCAAGACATAGCCAAAGATTGCAGTGCCACAGCACTGCAAAAATTTAAATTTGCTGACTGGAATTCTTTCGGATGATTGACTTTCAGATAATTGACACTCTACTGTAATACAAAAATTTAACTTACAGGCCTGACTGTTTCCTCAGGTCCTAAACTAGTTTCATCTGTAAGAAATGCAATAGAGAAACAATAAATTTACACTCATTAAAATATAGTAAAAAAGTACATAATGCAAACAAATTTTTACCAGCACAAATTGGACAACATTCTCCAAGAGGTATATACATATTAGTTTTACATTCTATTTTTGGACAATGTTTTGTTTCACATTCAACCTCTCCTAATAAACACATACAAAGAGTACACGCATCAGGACTCCATTCCTCTCCATTACGATATTCTTTTCCTTCATGTATGCAAGAGGATTCCTCTGAAACAAACAAATTAAATAATTATCAAAGAAAACACTTAAATTTTTAGAAATAAATTATTGTCATGTATCATACTGAAAATTCATTATAAACTAGAATAAATATACAATAAATTACACTTAGATATTATTTAAAATTTGATTACTGGTAATACATAATCAGTAAGTCATAAATTCTGTGAACATCATTATTGTTATTCTTATAATCATTTAATATACTTATTGCTTAATGAGTACTATGTACATACAGAAGTAGTTATTTTTGACATTTTTCTAAGATAATTATTATAATTAGTAAAACATGTTTTCAATATATTAATATACAAGTATATATTCATAAATATGTTTTCAATATAGAATAGAGTCCTGTACAATGTGCAAATAAAGCAAGCAACACCCTCAAATTTTGTCAATCAAAGATATGTTTTTTTCAACTTATAGGCCGAGGTTTAAACTTTCATAAATTGTGTAATAATGCAGGTTTCAATAATGCAATTTCCTATAATGTGTAACGAATCCCCCCATTGTATGGGACTCTACTGAATTAATATACAATATATATATATATATATTTGATTTCTTTTATTCTTTGTTTTTTTTTATATTAAACCAATTTGGGAACTTTTTGATTAAAAGAAATCAAAGCAAGTTGTAAAAAGCAGATGAACTTGAGTTTATTATGGGTGCAAAATCAATCATATGCAGCATCTATATTTCTCGAAAGTGACTGTAAACATGTATAGTAACATTGTTTCAGTAATTTTCAATGGAAGATTTACACATACAATGCACATGTCTGAAGTTTTTTGCTTTAATTAGGAATATTAGCCAATGAAAGCTTTTAGAGAAATTTCAATAAAATGAACAACAGCATTTGAATGGCATAAGATGTTTAAAGATGGCCACTGCCTCAGTCATAAATAATCCAAGATCTGGACACCAAAAAATAGTGAGATAACCCAAAACAGTTGAAAAAATTAAGAATATTAATTTCTGAAAATTGGAGGATAACAATCACAGAAAGTGCATAAGAAATCAACATGTCATACAGATTGTCATTCAATTATCCATGAAGATCTTGGCTCAAAAAAAAGAGCACTCAGATTTCTTCCTCAGATATTGACCTAGAAAAAGGAATGTCAAATGGTCTGCCAAAACATCTCCCTGATGACTGAAAATGACAAGATATAGATAGACAGATAAAATGATAGCTGGATTTATGGATATGTTACTGTGAATGACCAATATCTGGCGAATGTCGAGATTCTCCGGTGAATGTCAGCAATCACAGTCATTTCGTGTATGTGCGAAATATTTACTAAATATCATTATTTCTCACTTACACCGGCAAATGTTGACATTCAGCATGCACTGATGGTGAATGATAAATAAAAATATTTTTATTATGTTAAGACAAAAATGCAACTTTTTAATGTCAAAATAGGAGAAAACTTAAGTAACAGCACTTGTAAATAAACTGTTGAACCTAAAACGAACAGTACATTCTTAATCAGAAAAGAAAAATAATACACAAAATTACACATACACATATATTATGTGATTAAAGGTATATAATTTTATTTATTGCAACAACTTAAACTGTTATGGCACTTTGAATTGCACAAGAGTCCCTTGCTTTTACAACTGCATTTATTCATGGAACACTTCTTTTTGCAATGACAGCGTGTATAGCCTTTTCCTCCACTTTTCGAATTAGCTGCAGCTGCTTCTCTCAGCGATATTTCTTGAGAAGAAATCTCATCTATGGAAAGTAACTTTTCTTTACGAACTGATTACGGGTATAAAGCTGCTTGAGGGTACCATTTTTGTTTGCTAATTTATAAAAGTCTGAGTCTTTTATTCCAACTACAACCGCCAACACATTTCGGGCATCTGTACGGCTACGGTTGACATCAGGGACTTGTATTCTTACGGTATCACCAATTTGAGCAGAAGGAAATGGCGAAGAATTTGGCGACAGACTGTCGCCTCTCCGTCGACATCGGCTTCTCTGGTGTCATTTCGACCTCCACCAAAGCTTATCTGTGCTTGTCGACATACACCGACGATTGTTCGAATGTATAATAATATAACTAAATATTCGGTCTTTTACCAACGTATTTTGTATATGTCGACGTTCACTGGAGAATATCAACATTCTCTAATTTCGGTCTTTCACAGTAACAGATACAATCCTAAAATCAACTCAATGGCTGTCATACATGGATCCAAACCAAACAGAGCCAGGATGTTGAAGTCCAAGTTAAAGATCCTGCTAATCACTTTGACAGTAAAGATCTAGTCCAATATGAATTCATGTCAGAAGTAGCAATCAACTAGGAAATGCATCTGTCCATTTGGCAAAGGTTACAAGAAGCTGTGAGAAAAAGCGACCTGAAAAAATGATGCACTCATAATTAATCTCCAATCACAATACAGCCTATTTAGTTCTTTTCTTTTTTTTAATCAAAAATAGCACTACTAGAGCCAGCCCTAGGAATTTTGCTGCACCATGCAATACCACACTGTGATAAAATATTGTTTGTTTAAAGCCAGCAAAGATAATTTTATTAACAAGAAATATTTTCAGCTTTCATGCTGCCAAAAAGTTGATGATGGTTGCAAGAAAGATAAAATATTTCTTTGGTAATAAAATTATCTTCAGTAGCCTTAAATAAGCAGTATTTTGTAGCATATCTATTAAAATAATCATTAAATACATGATTTTAGAAAATTCAAATATGAATCTAATATAATTAACTCTTATCATTTATTTAAGCTATTTTATTATAATCATTCATCCAAGTAATGATTGTGCTGCTTAAAAATATATTAATATGTCAACACTAAAACATGTATTAACTGTTTGTATTAAAAGATTAAAAATAAATTTTATCTTTACATCATGTATCACAATTTTGATTTATGAATTATTTAATTTAATAAATGTTTGAATTTCAATAAATATTTCTGCTAGAAAATGACAGTAAGCAACTGCTAATCAAATCATAGCATTCTACTTAATGCTGATAAGTAAGCTTAGGAATTTGTGATGCCACACTGTTTTTAATGAAGATCTTACTTTTGGGGAAACCCTAACTAACCATCAGGAAATGATCTCCCAATACATTTAAATCAAATTTTTAATCCACATTTTGCACCCTTTTCTCCATTTTTCCCAATTTCTATCAATTAGCATCATTCTCACCTTTTTCAAACTTTTGCACAAAATTACAAATTAAATTTGTTAAGCTTGATTCCAGTATCAACAGTTAAATGATTTCTAACCAATTTTCCTGCCCATTAAACATTTGGAAATTGAAATTATGCTTTTCATTGGCTGACAAATTTCGACTGTAAACAGTTTTGAATTCAAAAATTACTCCTATCAAAATTTTTTTCTGTAATTGGTTAGAAAAATATGTAGTTTCTTTGACATTGCTACCTTTTAACGAAGTTCTGTGTCTTTTTGTCATGTTGTAAGTATATATTGTGTATATATTTATATACTATATTGGACTGAATATTATGCATGTAATAATTTTCACTTGTCAGCTCTTTTAGCTTACCTTGTTGGCCTATTTGTTTTTTACAGATTGGCAACTTTGATATTGAACAATTAAATAATTTGTTTCACAGAAGAAAAGAAAGTAATTTAAATATAAAATTTCATATGGGATTAAGTTACACACAGTGATGACATTCGAAATATTTAACAAAGGGTTCGCTAACAGAAAATTTTTCCTTAACAATTTTTTTTTTGCTCAAATGGTGCATCGGAAGGCTCTAGTTTAGTAGTGTTACAGAGTATAATACGTATATTTTAATATTTTTAAAAGAATCAAACCATTGAGAAATGTTACATGTGTTTAACAAGGTTCGGAAAACTTTGAAAATGTTAACAACGGGTTCGGCCGAACTTGTGCGAACCCGCTGAATATCACCACTGGTTACACATGTTGCAGAAGTGTTGGAATTGGTTGCTAACAGTGAATGAGTCATACAATCTAAATATAGATGTCAACTGATCATCCAAGCAGTCATTTGGGAGAGAGTATATGCAGGCTGCCACATTGAAAGCAGTGATTGACAAGGAAGTTGTTCAATATGCAACCACTGTCAGCCACTGTTGAACTTTCTCTTGAAAACAAGGTTGCCAGGTCTGCAAATTTTGCTCCCAGTTGGCTACTTTAACTGTGAATTGCACCTTATTTCTTGGAATTGAAAATTTTTGGGCTGATTTTCATCTAGTTTACATTTTAAACTCAATTCCAAATCTTAACCTAAATACCTACATTTGTGGCTCAATTTGGCAATGCTGATTTTTGACAGATGTCACAGACTAGTAATTGATTTTTTCTTGTAAAACTTTGGGGGTACTGAAATGTTAAGTAAAAAAATGGGGAAGAATATGTGAAGATTTGTTAGTAAGTGTTATCAGGTGAGGAAAGGGTCAAAATTTCCCTAAAACTGCATTATATAATTTATGGATGGTCTCTAAGCGGCTTCTCTTTGCATATGACTAAAATGAAAGTTATGCTTTGTCAAGAGTTTCAAGTGTTGACTGATTTAATTGTAAAATATTTCTTTTAATAAATGGCAATAGTGGTAAATAGGAGGGAAGGTTTAAGAAAACTAGCTGAAGAAGGTGTTATTACTGATAGAACTTTCTTGAGATGTAATATTTGTGACATGAAGATCACTGTTGATGAAAAATACAAGTTGGAACATGTTTAAATTACATGTAAAAAGTATTTTTACTGTGAAACATGTAAACAGAAACAAATTAAAGTAAAAAAAGCAAGTAAAAACAAACTTTTATTTTAAAATTCTTGACAGAAAATAGTAACAGTGCTGCTTCCAGAAATGAATTCGTTTCATCTTTAGCTACAGCTTTCTTTCATTCTGAGAGCCCTCAAAGTAAGATCAGTCATCCAAGTTTAAAAAATGCTTTGGACAGATGGACAGATTTTTGGACAGATGAACATTTTTGAACAGATAGACAGGCAAAAGCCTGTCCATCTGTTCAAAGCATTCCTGATAAAAGTATTTTAAGAAAATGTTATGTTCAACCAGTATATGCAAAACAATCAGTAAGTTAAAGGATATAATTGGAGATAACTCTGTTTTATTTCTTGTGAATGAAACAATGAATGACATAAAATGGTTGGTTTTGAATATTTTAGTGGCCCCACTAACAAACTGGTGGATGCAATGCTCTTAAAGCTACACAACTGTCAAAGTGTGATGCTGCCCATGTAATGCAGGCATTTAATGATGCCTGCATGAAGCTGTGGCTGAATGGCATTAAATATCAAAATGCATGGGTTGTCCTAACAGACCAAGCACCTTGCATGCTCTCAGCTTTCAGGAATTTAAAACCAATGTTTGTCAACTCGAATCACATTTCATGCGTAACATGCCCTTCATTTGGTGTGTGAATTAGTACGTGCTAAAGGATAAAAAAGTTTTAAAAAAAGCTTCAGTAAGAGTTACTGTGTACTATGAAGTAACACAGCTTCCTTTGCTACCTGATCTGGTCATCACAAAATGGAGAACAAGGATAAGGACTGGTATTTTCTATCATAAAAACATTTTGAGAAAATCAAAGAATTTGCTCTGCATGTACAAAATTCTGATTGGTCAAATTAAAAACTTAGTTTTGAACATTAGTGTCCAGAAGAACTGTCTGCTATAACATTCATACAAATTCATTGTTGATGCAATCACCAAATTAGAAAGGAAGCATTTTCAAAAAGAAAAGCAAAGGGAATTGTTTTCTTCAGTAAGAAATAAGTTAGATGAATTTTCCAGCAAAAACTTAAACAGAGTTTGCTAAGAGTCCAGACTTAAAGAAAGTCATAGAAAACAAAAGATTTAGAATTTTGAGTCAAGAAGTCTGCCACTAACATCTGTAAATGTTGATCTTTTCTGAATACAAAAATATCATTTTAATGTAAATGCAGAGCATTTACATTTGAAAATGATTACCTTACCTGAATTAATTCATTCCTTTTGATAAATGATTTTGATTCAAGCAACAATGATATGTAAGTATAGTATAAAATGAACGTAAACATAAATTGTACCTTTCAGTTTAATTAAATAAACAATTTTTACTGACGATAGATATCTAATGTGATTTTAGCACCACTTTTTTTACACCATTTTTGCTTTTTAGCACTCTGCACCCCATTTTTATAGATCCCTAAAATACTATCCTTACATATAACATTTACATTAAAATCTTAACAAGACTTTTTAGTGTAATGGAATTCTGTAATGAGTGTTTTTTGCAAATACATGACTTGTAAAATAAATGTAATTATTATAGTCTATTTTTTGTTTTTTTCCAGTTATATTCTTACAAAATAATCCTTCTTTGTAAATTAATCATAATATTAGATTATAAAGCTTCTTATAAAACATGCTTCTTTGTAATCCTATTATCATTAAAAAGCAGTTTTCTTTATAAGATGTATTTGAAAAAAAGCTAAACAGAAATTCAAATACTTGTACTAGCAACAAAAATCACTACCATTAAAACTGAGTTTAATCAAAAAATTCAACAACCATTCAAGCAATAATAAAAAAATATAAATTATAACTGTTTATGAGCACTTTTGTGATCAACAAAATAATTTTTTATAATCAATGTTGCACTATCTGGAACCTGTGGCCGGCGCTTGGCGTGTATATACTGTATATCTCTGTTGACAAATGATAAAGCTAGTGCAACATTGATTTCACCCCGGTGCTGAGAGTAGAACAGTTCCTATATTTAATTTTTTATAGCATAATTTGTCTTTCAATCATAAAAATTATAAAAATATTAATTGTTATATGTATCAAACATTAAAGATCTAAAGAGAAGTAAAAATAGTTAAACCAATTTCAATATTGTATATGAAATTCTCAAGATTTTATCTCTGCCCACAAGCTATCAACATCTACTAGCGTTTTAGTCCCTGTCTACACAAATAATACTTATATCATAGAAAGGAAGCAATCAAACTGATACAATGTGCAGGCATGACAATGTGTGAACATACTTTGTGAAGTAGCTCTGTCCAGAGTGTTCTTTTTTAAAAATATTAGAATACTGTATTCACAGAAATGGGTGGAAATAAGTTTTCTACTAAGAATATTGTATTCAGTGAGATATTCAAAAAGTAATATGAAAAATTGTCACATTATGATCAAATCAAATATTTAACAGGTCCTGGCTAGTGAAAAAATCAAAAGAAACCAAAAGATCCAAGTGTGTGTTTTGCTAAGATATTCTGCTGCATTACTTCTGGTTAGGTTAGACATGCCCAAAACAGAATAATTTTTTACAGGTCTTTCCACTACTCACTTGAATAAACCTTATAATCTGTATATTTATGTATTTATTAAGTTTTAGAAATTAGTTTGTTAAAGACACATGATCAATGTCATGTAGAATACTAAAAGACATTGATCATGTGTCCTATGCATATATCAATGTAGACTCTTATTTTGGCAATGAATCTTATATCAGCATTTTTAGTTTTTCTTATAAAAAAAATATAACAACAATTTTAAACATTGTTTTAGGATACTGTTCCAATTTTCTTTAATTTAAAATTTTCAATTTACACAAATCATTCATCATTGCAAGAAAGTTTTGAAGTTTTTGATTCCATTGTTTTTTTTTTTATTTTTCTTTCATAAAATGATGACCTATAATTTTAATAGGATGCTGATAACTTCCAGCAAACAAAATATTGTCCAACAAACTTAAGAAATATGTATTATATGATATATTAAAATAATAAAAATATTTATAATATATCTTTCTGTCTATACATAAATATTAGAGAAAACATTATCATTAATATCAAAAATGACAAGGTTAAAATTATTTTTATTCTGTACTGCTTACCAGAAACATTAATTTCATCTTGGTATAATTTTTTTTATTAGTTTAAAAGAAACAATTTAATGAAAAAATATATTTCATCTTTTCCTACTTATTCTGTTTTTTATTACTCTTACATATAATTCTTACTTCCATCATTCAAAACATATTAAACTTACCACAATATCTTCATGATGATATTTTTAATCATGAAAGTAAGAATGAAATTGAACTATATCATTTAAGAAATCAGTATTAAACTAATAGGGACATAGACAACTACAAAATCTGTTTAATTCATAAGAAACTGGCAGTGTAATTGACTACATCATATATAAATAAGTTATTCTTAATCTACAGGTAATAAATCATACGTAACTGGAATGTATCCTTGAGAATAAATTATCACTTTTAAATTTCCAGCAATATCTGTTTAATTTAATGTAGACTAACATTTTTTCCAGTCCTTTCTTGTTTTTTAAATATTGTTATTTTAGTTTGAAGGCCATTAAAGGACACTAGTCTAAATTAAATTAAACAGATTTTGTTGGAAATTTGAAGGTGATAATTTATTCTCAATTATCTACAGCCTATATTTAATCAGAATTTCATTACTAAATTCCATTAAGAGCAATTGTTTTAACATCATTTCACATAAAAATATTATAAACCAGTTAAAAAAGTATATAGTTATAATTAATTTTTTAAAAGTTTATTTAACAATAAACAGATTAATTTTTCAGTTTTCAATCATATTTATAGTATGGCCAAGAATACACATTGACAACCATTCCTTATCATTAAAAACTTATCCTTCTAAAATATTTCAAAATGTTCAAATGTTAAGTATGGATATTTTGAATTAAATGTTGAAAAACTAAACATAACTAAATCTACATAAATTTTTTTGATTCAGTTTATCATTAGTTTTCATGAATACATTTAATTTTTTCTGAATCTATACATATTCTGGTAAAGGTAAAAAAAAGTTTAATAATAGAATATTTGTTTTAAATGTAATACATCAATAAATTATTATATTTTAAGCCTATAAGAAATTTAGAAAATAAAGGAAAAAAGAAATTTGATAGAGAATTCCAATAACTTTGTTTATAATTTATAAATAATTCCATATAAATGTTCAGTTCCAGCTTGTTCTGGAAAATATACTAACAAAGTACATCTTCAAATTTCCCAAAGATGAAGTTTACTTTAACTAAAGTTAAACAAATGGATTCAAGAAATTCCAAAGAAAATGTTACTGTTACAAAAAATGTTATGGTAAATATTTTACAATAATTCTGACCTAGCAGTTCACATTATAATGTTAATAACAATAGATATTAAATAAATATTATCAATATTTAGATGTTATATAAATATTGTTATTAACTTATATGGTTTGCCATAATATTTTTAATGTTAAATAATAATATTTTAGATTTGTGAACTGTATTTTAAACTCCATGAAAATTGAAACTATACAGAATTATGCATATAAAAGAAAAATGAAAACTACAAAAAATAAATAAATCCAAAAATTTTTTAAATGTGTAATATCTTTAATTAAACTGTATTATTCACTGATTTTTGCCTTGTAAAAATTACATATTTTTAAAGAATCAGTGCTGGACCAAAAATTAGATATAAGTTATGTGAAGGAAATAAAGTCAGTAAAGTTCAGTAATAAAATGTTAATGCATAAATTATGTTTAAAAGTTTTGATGTAATATTTTGTGTAAAAAGTAACAATTTATTATTGTAAAATAGTTAAAACTTACAACCTAATATTGAATATTTTTCTTGAATCAAAACGTTTATATAAAATATTGTAAAAACTATCAAAATTTTAATATTTATTTTATCTTCTTGCAGAGTGCTTTCAATTCTCAGTGAAGTTTTATTTTGCTTAAATAAAATTATTATACATATATAATTTATTTTTCAAAATAATGATATCTACAATATTGTATCGTATAATGTTTAAACAAATATTAAGTTATTTTTAAGTTTAAAAAAAACAAAAATTCTATTAAAAAACATAAAAAAGATAATTTTAACTGTAGTCAGTTAAAGTTACCCATAAAATTTTTATGTATGATATCCTGGATGTTTTTAACTTTCTAAATACAAAAATCTTGAAAATTTCCTGAAATTTAACAAAAATTTTTAAATATAGGAATCCTAAATAAATAGTACTAACACAAATTGCCTCCAGTTTATGACATCACAACCCAGCCAGCAAACTTATTGTTTTAGTAGTACTAGATAAGCCTCATTTCTCAATGTTTCTTGAAATCATCTCCTAAAAACACAATTAAACAATAGGCAAGTTTTGGCACTTGATGTTGACATCCTGATAATGCTGATTCAAAAAGAAAAAAGCATAGGAATATGTCACAGAGTAGTTTTGGGAGAGCTATATCTCGCGAAGAGTCGCTTGCAGATGTATGGTTCCTTTAACTTTTTTGCTCCTATGGGTATGCCATACAGCTCTGTTAAGATCCCAAGCATATCATTTGGGCTTGAATCATGCCGTAAATTTTATTATACTAGGTATTGCGTTGGCAGCTCCATTGTTAAATAACAATGGATTAACATCTGCATATATCAGATTGTTCCAGCGATAGCCGATAAATTCTGCTTACTTTGCAGATGAATAACTGCAAACACATATCCTTTCAAGAAGCAGTAACGTCGTCATCAAGCGTCGAAACTTCCCTAGTAAAAAGTCAACACAGTTTATTTAGCTGCATGTCACACTGAATTATAAATTAGATATGGAGGAAGACTTCATCATTGGCTAAAAGTGATATCTTTTTATCTGATAATGTAAATTTAAAAAAACATACATACATATATTTGTATAACTTATATAATAAAATCTAAAGAACTAATATAAAACATTCCATAGTATATTGTTTGAATTACATATATACAAATATATAATTCTTCTGTTTAACACTGTTAAAAAAATCACTAACTTATTACTACAACAGAAAACAGAAGTCTAAGAACGAACGGACGCCATCTAGCGACATTTATAAAAACTAAATAGGAAAAATATAATGCATTACATGGAGTGGACGAAGAAACAAGCATCCAGTTGCTGCAATTGGCGCTGTTCGCCCTAACGGCATAATTTAGAACTAATGTTTACCAGAGAGCTAGACTCTTGTCACTGGTCTAGACCCTGACGAGCATTAGTTCATTAAAACGTAAAGTACCGCCTTCAATATTCTGAAAGAATTAATTACAATACGAAATATTTTAAAACTAAAAGAATCGGTTCAAATACTCTTTCAGAGAACGAATTTTGACCGAAGGCATCAAATAAAAACAATGAAAATAGGAATGGGAAAGGTGGCAGGTTGTAAAAAAGCCGAACAATACTCTTTACCTGTTAGAGAACACCAATTTTGTTAGGTTATCAAGCATCACTTATCGTCATACATTAATATGTATGACGATAAGTTATTAAACTTCTGTCTTATTATTGAATTAAGCTTACGGTTCCAAGAAACCATAAACTTTTCCTGAGTTCTTCATTCATTCAACAAAAACCATAGTACAATAGTAACGAAAAAGAAATTGTTTAAGTAATTGTGCAATTTTCAACTTTAATTTTCTCTTTTAATTTTGATGTTGGCGCCTTGCTTCTTGGCACTTGTCAGTCTGGGGGGGACGCACTATATCCTCACCGAGTTTGATCAAAATTAGTAAACCCAACGTCATGCCGTCCCCTCGTCATTCGTATATTGAATACTATTGTACTCACTGGCTCGCGCCTCACCGGTTGGGAATCACTGGTCTAGACGTTCGTGACAAAGATTACGTCTCTGTTATCTTAATCGGTCACAGGTCGAGTTTGGGAAAGCGTCTTTCCCTCAATAACCGGAACTGCATAGACACAGCATTTTCGATACAGTAATTAAACGGTTAGATGTGCAGTAGATTTCCCAACGATTTGTTTGTTTATTTATTTATTTTAACTTATTACAGCGCTATCCGTCTTTTGTGGAAGTTCATGAATTAAATTTGTAATATTTCTAATAAATAGCGTATATAATTTTTCGTTTTCTTTTTAAATTAAATACATAAAATTAAATTATTCGAAATATTATAAAAATAATGTTCAAATATTATTTATAAATGTAGGGAAATACGGACAAAATGACATATACGTACAAAATGACATAGGCACCATAATTTGAATTTGGCGGTCTCAAGCGCACAACTGACCATGACACCATGTTATACGAGCGGCTTTTACTAACCTGTCAAAATGTGAACGCACTCCTCTCATTGGCCCGGGTGTCATGGCCGACGACAAAAAATGATACGGTATGAGTTTTTTCCTCGCAACAAGTTTTTTGTATAGATGGTAAGTTTTTCACTATTTTATCTACTTGTGTAGCATTTATTTCAACTATCAAGAATTTGTTGTTGCACTTAAATAACTTTTTCCATTAAAAATAACATCTTTGTATTTATTTTATAATTTTGTTTTTTTATAACGTTATATGGACAAAACGACATACATAGGCAACGGACATAATGACATACTTGTCATCAGTGGTGATATTCAGCGGGTTCGCACAGGTTCGGCCGAACCCGTTGTTAACATTTTCAAAGTTTTCTGAACTTTGTTAAACACACGTAACATTTCTCAGTGGTTTTGTTTCTTTTAAAAAATATATTAAAATATACGTTTTATAACTGAGGTACACTTACTCAGCAGTATGTAAATAAAAAAAAAACAAATTAAGGTGTTGTGTTTTTTGATATACGTATTATACTAAACTAAAGCTTTATACCCCGTCCGCTTTGGCGCGACCTCCCTCGACCGTTTCAATCTCGACTGAAACGAGGTTCAATCGCGATCGACTCTAGAGAGTTCTTGAAACTAGGGGTACGTTCGTAAAGTGAAACGAGTTAATCGCGTTAGTAACGAATCGTTCGAATAGTAGTAGTCTCGCTCAGTGCGCATGCTCTGCGATGATTACGTTTCGAACGAAACTCTAACGAAAGGCTGTACTAGCAACATTCGTATTTTCGATTTTAGAAACAGCCATTTAGTTCTAAACGAATCGTTCGAAAAGTCTAACGAAATAAGAATAACGATGACGTCATTCTCGTTTAACTCGTTTGACTTTACGAACGTGCCCTAGATCCAGTCATAAGAGAGATCCCACAATCCCACGAGCGCGAGAAAATACAAGATGGCTGCGGAACACGTGTCGGGCTATCGACAGCAAAATAAAAAAGTTATTGTATTTCGAGAGACGATGACATGTGTCTATTATTAGATATATCGCAAGAAAAAGTATTGTATTTATTTCTAACCAAAACTTCCATTTTGTTTGTCAGTGTTCGTGACTTACCGCGTAGTTATGTCAGTTTTATCACCGCGTATAATATATATCTTTTTTTATTTATATGGGCATCTTAAGGTCAGTTTTCGTGCTAATGTTGCTAATACACCATTTGAGCGAAAAAAAATTGTTAAGGAAAAATTTTCTGTTAGCGAACCCTTTGTCAAATATTTCGAATATCACCACTGCCTGTCATTTAGTCCATAAGAGCTTAGTCAAGGAACTTACCTTAATCTCTTAACGTTTTATTAATTATAAAAAATGGCTTCCAAACAAAGTCTTTCATTATTGTTTAAAAGAAATTTTAGTATAAAACTTTATTTCCTTTCTTACATATTATTTACAAACTTATTATATTTCACATAACAAAAAACTTGCAACGAATCACGTGACTCGACAAAACTCTAGTTTTAACTTTTACTCCTAATATGAAGGCAATTAAATCAAAAAATGAGTCCAAAGCTCCGCCAGAGGAAAGGAGACGAAACATTACTAAAAAGTTACTTGAAAAAGAAAATTTTCCTAATAACTCTCATGATGATGAAGAAGACTGTCCATGCATATGTTGCGATGATCATTCTTTCCGATCTAAGCCTGGAGAAGACTGGTTACGGTGCTTAAATTGTTTCCGTTGGGCTCATGCTTCTTGCGCTGACGTTTCTAAAAGAGCCAAGCGTTTCATTTGTAAACTTTGTCAGTAATTTTATAGTTTTTACGTGTATGTCATTTTGTCCATAGTATATGTCATTTTGTCCATAGTGGATGATCTCGATTAAACTAGCAATATTTTTTTCTATTATTTTAATATTGTAAATGTTTAGTATATTTCATAGGTAAAAAACCAAAGATAATTGGTGTAGAATATGACAGTGCTGTGATTTACCAATAAAGAGTTATGAACCTAAAATAAAACCGTATGTCATTTTGTCCGTATTTCCCCTAACATTAACTGGTATATTAATCAATTATCAAAGTTGAAAAGATTGTTTTAAAAAATTACGAAAATTAAACTGAGAAAATAAGGGTATACATATATACACTCTTTAAATATATATATTTTTTTATTTATTTATAATCAATCTAAGTTAAGTCTATCAGTCAGCACGTGAAACCTTAAAATCTTAACGTCACGCTAATAAATTTATTGATTGAAGATTTAACAGAACCTTCGTTGCACTTGTTTCGAATACATTATAAATGAAGAGAAAATTTTCGTCAAATCAACCTGTCATCTCGAAGTGTTAATGGATTTTGTTAAGAACTTTCAATTAATTATAGATAATTAAATGAAGATATATTTTTATATCGAAAAAGACTCACGTTTCAATTAATTTAAATAAAACATCTACTAGAGGTATCAGAAAGAAAATAAATTCATAAAATATTCAAAATCTAAAAATAAAATTTGATTACTGATGCTTCCATTAAATTAATAGATAACTTTTTATAGAAATATTTTAAAATTTATGATAGCATTTCTTACATAATTGGATACTCCACTTTATTATTTTAAACATTTTGATGTTTCAATATTTAAATATTACTCATGCATTAGGTCTTTAAAATATTTAAAAAAGACCTTTAGACATACAATTTTAATGAAAACATAATGGCTTCTTTTGTTATACTTTCACTGTTTTCGTTCTAAAATTTAATGCAGAGTAAAAAATATCTGCAGAAGAGTTAACGACGATTTACGTAAAAAATAGCAAGCTGAACACTTTTTCATTTCATGAATTAGTTACTATGTAATCACATTTATTGACTGAGCTCTAGAATAATTTATATATAAATTTTAAATTGTATCATGTCTTTAAATTTTCTTTATTATTATTCAACAAACACAGTCCATCATGTTATTAATATTGATGCTTTTCCCAAGAGTCTGAAATAGATAAAGATGTCGATGTAATGCACCAGCTGTTCTAATAAGTGCCACGTTTTGAATTTGGTAGATTGTGATTCTGTCAATTTATATAACGTGCAAAGGTTCCCAGATATTCTAAGCATTTTAATTAATCTTGCTTATATTCGAAAATACCTCTCACTATTGTTATCCACGATACTTTCTTTTGTCACAATCATTCCATTTCGATTTGTAAATCCTTATATTTGTCATAATTTATATTTTTTTATCATTCAATCTTGTGTCTTCTGGTATTGTAATGTCTAGACGATTAATAATATTTTTTCTTTACTGCTTTAGTTAGCCTATATCAGGAATATTACATGCCATCTGTCTATTAGTTTGACTCTTCACTCTCAGAGGTTTTTCGTTGTGCTCCGTTATTTTGCAATTTTATCAATATTTTCTTTAACATAATTGATATATTGACCGTGGTTTGCTTTACTTTGTCACTTGCTTCGAGGCATGTTTCCATCTTATGTAACACCTTATCACGACAGGAGACATGTGTCGTTTAAAAGAAATATATGAGAGCCGCAGCCGCATTTTTAGGGTATTTTATACACTATATAAAATACCCGTTCCTATATATATATATATATATAGTTAAAATACTATAGCTTATCACTGTTCTAAACAAATATCATTGTTAAGTTAGGTTAAGAACGCATACGTTTGGATAGGTTTGTAGGAATAGCTTGTAAAAAACTTTGAGAAAGTAAATTAATTACAAATTATTTTTCCCTTTTACCTAAATACATATCAACGTTTCTTCTTCATTACTGATAAAAAGTTTATGGGTTTGTAGTTGGGACAGTAACTGTTTAAATTTCCATTCATACCAACGTGCCCTCAGCTTTTAGTTGCCTATTCAAGGATAAGTTGCAATCTGTGTATATATCACACTATATAATAGTCAGCAAACTTACAAAAATATTATTACATGCAGGGGCGAATCTAGGTTTTTCGGGGCCTGGGGTTTATTGAAGTCCAATGGGGCCCCATTTTTTGTTAATACAAACAGGGCCGTAACTAGGCAGGTGCAACAGGTTCACCCGCACAGGGTCCACTTGGAAGGGGGCCCAAAATGTATGTACAGTATTTGTTTTATTATTTTCCCAAACCTAATTAATTAAGGGGCCTAAATGCAAATTCTTGCACAAGACACAGGAATGGCTAGTTATGGTACTGAATACAAATAATACTATAAATTATCGTTATTATAATATTATTAATAGTAACTATTTTCTACTATATGATAAATGCTCATTGTTAATGAAAAAATATTAAAAATTTATGATAATAATTCAATTTTTGTGGGCCCTTGACACTTGGGTGCCTAGAGCTTAAGCCCTATTAGTCCCTATGTAGATCCGCCCCTGATTACATAAAATATAAGTGGTATGAACAAAGTTTATAAAAAGAAAAAAATGTATAAGTATACAGGAGCCATTGTAAGAGTATAGAAGAACTGCTTGTGTATCGCGAGTCGCAATTTAGCAACCGCGTTTATGTAACTAATAATTGATAAAAACGAAAGAATTTATTATTAAACCTTCATTGCTAATTTCCTGAATCAATTCTTCTTAATTGTTCTGAATATATAATAACTGCAGCGCCGGTTCCTTTTTTTTTTTTTTTAGTGTTATTCTTAGCCTATTTCCTGCGTCTTCTTCAGCTCAAGACAAATACTGTATGCCTGATCCATATCACTGCAAGAATGCAAGGTATGATTAACAGTCATTATTTTCTTTGATTAACGATCCGATGCATGTAATTCTGCTAGTATCTAATCAATAATTCCAGCAATTCTGTACCGTATGACAGAATAGCTTTTGTATTGATCTGCTTGATGATGTTCTATTAGTAAGTTTTATTTTAATTTTTTTCTTTTGAATCTTTCTGAATTTCTCATTATTATGTGATTTCTTTTGAATTTTTCACGTTGATTATTTTTATTTTTTATTTTTAACCCTTTCCGCTATGGGGACGTTAAGAGGCCTCTTAATCATATTCATCATGAGTTCGATTAAACCACACAGCTGGGTGATGAGGGATTGGGTTCAAGATATCCAGGACTGACTGTACATAGAAAATTCCTGGAAGTTGCTCGGCTGGATTCGATTCCAAGTTGCCCAGGACGGTAGACTGACGTCTTAGCTGTTAGTGTTTCGGGGGTTGTCGCATATTTGATGTCATGTTGCTTGGATGGACTCAGATAGCTGCAAGAATAACTAGCTTTAGACTTTTATTTCTTTCCCGTTGTGCATTTTTGTTATTCTAGTACCTGCTATTTTTCTCCATTAATTTAGTGAAATATGCAATTTTGGTAATCAAACTACATAGAAACATGCGTTATCACTGGTATTTCTATGGAGTTTCATTTACAAAATTATTTGAATTCTCTAAACAAAACTCCAAACCAAACCACTCTAACCCACTTCATTATTATTGTGATGCTGGTGGAGTGAACCCTACTCGGCTCATACTAGTGTCTATTGCCATGTCAAATCAAGATTAAGGCAGTATTCCGCGACCGGTGTGCTGTCACAAAGGTGAAGATGTGACGTAAACTTTTACATATTCTATTAATTTCAAGTTTTATTTATATATTTTAATCACAGTTGCTGTGTTTTTTATGCATGTATTTCATTCTCTGCCGTAGCACTGATGAAATAAGACGATGTTTGTTTATTCTTTATTACAAGCCACGCATTTTTATATATTCTAAGAAATTAAATGTAAAATAAATTTGCTCATAGGTGTTGGTCTGTTTAATAATAATAATAATAATAATAGGTTCGTGGCATTGTGTAATTCTATTAATAGTATCATATCATACGTTTTTGAGGAAAATAACATTTTGGTGTGCCGTGTTGAGTCATAGGTGTGCCGCAAGAAGAAAAAGGTTGCGGAACACTGGATTAAGGCAACAGAAAATACCTGTAAAATCACTGTTTTGTTTACGTGCTGTTCTTGTATGTAGGCTCTGTTTTTAGAATTTCCTGACTAATTGGCACACATTTAGTATAGCAGCTTTCTATAATACTAGCAGACCCCGCCACGCGTTGTTGTGGCTCAAAATGTATCTATTATAAATGTATAACACTTCCCCTGCGGGGGGGGGAAATTTTACGAAAAATTTCTTCTTAGTGTACATTCTTTTGACGTACCCTATTAAAACGCAATCAAAAACGCAAAAACCCGCATCTAAAATAATATAATAGAAGTCAAGTTCTTCACGGTAAGCCTTAATTCTGTCCCTCTCCCCGTGGGGGAATATCGAAAAATTTCTTCTTAGTGTACATTCTGTTGATGTACCCTATTAAAACGCTATCAAAAACGCATCTACATACCGGTGTTTAGGGTCTGGTCACCACTAACAAGTGGAGACGGAGTCCACTCGGCCACATACATACATACAAACATTACCTCTTTATAATATTAGTATAGATGATGATATGTATTGTTGTGACGCCCTAATGTTTCTAGTACGTAGTATGAGACCTGTTCAAGAAAGGAGGGGGAAAGTAGGGTAATGGGTCCCATCTGTTTTTTGGCTAAACGGTTCAGAATTTTCAATCCCAACGGATGCTTGCATCTAGCAGCAGCAGATCCAACTTAGAATTCTGAATATGGTGGTTGTTCTGTGCACATGCTTGATTGTGTGAGGAAAAAAACAGTTTTGTGCATCTTTCTTCTAATTGGAACATTATCATTTGTTCGACTGTATGTACCCTTGTATACAACTTATTGTTTCAATAATATATATTAATGCTAACTATTCCCTAAACTATTAAAATACATATGAAGAAAAGATTTCACTTTATCCCTTTGTGTCTAGTCACGGTTAAAAACGTAAAATGGCGTGAAGAAGGGGTACTGGGGTTCAATGAGAGTCAAATGATAATAAAGACGATGACATAGATGCAAATAATGCTAATAATACCTGAATCATCTGTGGATAATTTGGTAGAAACAAAGAATTGTGATATAGATTCTCCAGTGATTATATTTGTGATTATTGAGTGATTAAAGTTTTTAATTTAAAGTGCTTGAACTTATCATTAAACACGCAAACTATTTTGAAAACAGTACATATATAAAAAATTAATAATTCATATGCAAAAACTTAAGTTTTCTAGTTTTTGAANTGTCTAGTCACGGTTAAAAACGTAAAATGGCGTGAAGAAGGGGTACTGGGGTTCAATGAGAGTCAAATGATAATAAAGACGATGACATAGATGCAAATAATGCTAATAATACCTGAATCATCTGTGGATAATTTGGTAGAAACAAAGAATTGTGATATAGATTCTCCAGTGATTATATTTGTGATTATTGAGTGATTAAAGTTTTTAATTTAAAGTGCTTGAACTTATCATTAAACACGCAAACTATTTTGAAAACAGTACATATATAAAAAATTAATAATTCATATGCAAAAACTTAAGTTTTCTAGTTTTTGAACAAATATTTTCAACGTTTCAGTCTTTTTTCAATGTTTTTATATGATGGTTCCCATTACCCCCACATGGGGCTCAATTGCATTCTTTTTGTTTTTTATAATTAAAACAATATGGAGAGGAATACTCAAGTTTTGACACATGCACTTTATTTCTTAGAGTACACTGTTTGCACTATTAAAATAACTTCTCACAATATTCTTAAGTTTTCTTAAAAATATGCAAAATACCTTACGTGGGCCCCATTCCCCTACTCTCCCCGACTACTGTCACAATAAGTGAATAAGTACTTTATCTATTCTTCACATGCGCTTTATTTTATGGGCGAGTTTTAGTATTTACAAATTTTTTCAGGATATATATTTTGCATGTTATAGGTGTTCGGAAGGCTATAACGTATGTGATTTTGTTTAGTTTCTCAATGAATGTGATGTCTAGTCTATTCTGGTCATGGATTGTTTTGTCTGTGATTATAAGTCGGTCATAGTATATTTTGTGTGTGTTTTATTTATTTTGATTGGA
Source organism: Centruroides sculpturatus (assembly GCF_000671375.1). Taxonomy (NCBI): domain Eukaryota; kingdom Metazoa; phylum Arthropoda; class Arachnida; order Scorpiones; family Buthidae; genus Centruroides; species Centruroides sculpturatus. The sequence goes on along the minus strand of NW_019386955.1, from coordinate 545,656 downwards.
TTGAATTGGATTTGGGATTTTTGTGGTACAAGGGCCTAGGTAGGCCAAAGAGTGCCAGGACTTATTTATTTTGAATAAAAAAGTACAATCATTATTGGTTTATGATTATCATCTCTTTAACAGTAAAAAAGAGAACTCATTAGCACTTAAAAAGAAAACAACAACAAATAAAAATATTAAAAATAATTAAATTTTTATGACTCTCTGAGGTAAGTTTAGTAAGTTATGGTTCCTGAGTATGCAATACAATCCATAGTCAAATGTTATGATTGAAAATGGTCAACATACAACTAAGGGAGGTGAGCCTTATAGGCTACAAAAGTCATTATTATAAGCTTATGTACTTATATCTTATATACTTAATCATTTATTTTCTAAAATATTAATAGTATTTGAGAATAAAATACGAAGAATTAGGCTATACGATATATACCGTATTAAATAGATCAATATACTCTCTCTATTCTGGATCTCATACGAACTCACTATAGCCCTGTATATAAGCACTGAAATTTTTATTAACGGTTAGTAAATGTAATTATTTACGGAAATTTATATGGATATTTATTTTTATTACGGAAAAGGGCAAATATTAAAGATATGTATCTTTAGTTTGTCTCTTTTTTATAATAAAAATAATATATTATAAGATAATTATATATATTTTATTTAGCAATAAGAAAATAAATTTTGTTCTCATTTTTTACATTGAGCAATAGATATTGTAAGTGAAACCATAAAGTTAATTTGATCATTTTTTCGAAGCACACTTAACTGTGCTGCAAACACTGAACTTGCAGATAAATTTTTGAATAGTCATTGAAAAGTTTGCTAGTTTGTTAGTTTGAATGCTAATTTATATTTTGTTATGTTCCGCATTATTATTTTTTAAATTATAAAAATTCAAATAAATATAGCGAATATAGAAAGCTTTCGTAAAATTTACTTTACGTGTTCTCATTTAATGTTTTTAACTGAATATATAAGAATTGTATTGTATAATAACTACTTTAAATTTAACATTCTGTAAAAATTATATTTGACTATAAAAACATGAAAGTACTTTCGACATTCGGAGAATGTCAATAACACTTGAAAAGAATTTCCATATGGAATACATTAATATACACCTACACCTCATAAAATACATGTGTGATACTGTGCATTTAATTTGCCACTTCCTTTTAAAACCATTCCTGCCAGAAAGCCTGTCTTTATTCAGATGTGTTAAAAGAACGAAGCATCTTAAACAAATAAACAGTTCATTAAGTGACTAATTTCAATTCCAAATATGTAATAAAAAGTCTTTTCTAACATCTCTAGAAATTACTATTAGCTACATTCATCGATGAGTGAAGATGAATATTCCATGCCAATTCTTAATTTCTTAAAAGTTTGCTAGTTTGTTAGTAAATTTAATATTTTATGAAATTTACAAAATTTTTATTTTAATATTTAGTTTTAAATGTATCGATTAAATATTTTACTGATAATCTGTTTTGATATTTATTGTTAATTATCTGTTAACATTCATTGTGTCATTATACTGTGTGATCGACAATATTGACTAGTTTGACACTATCACTAATGAATAGTGTCACCGTGTCTTTATCATATTCTCAATGAAAATCTGTCCTGTTCGAAGTCATAGAAACTGTTAAATGCTATTTTCCTACTAACACATAAGCTTAATCGCTTAAGTTTTAGATTAATGGGAGATTTTTCTTAGGAATTAGGATAATAAAAATATATTTTTTACAAATGGAAAAATTCTAAAAAAATAATCTTATGAAATTATTTAATAAATTACTTATTAGTTTGAAAAATTATTAAGCGAAAAAAATAGAAATAATAATAAAATTAAATTAATTATTTTATGCATTGCAGTATGAAACTATTTAATAAAAACTTTAAAGTTGAATCTTTTATTTATATCTTTTCTGCATCACGGAAATAATCCGCTATTTCTGGTTGTCTATTTTTTGAATTAGAATAATAATGTCCAAGAGATCGGAAAATGACATAAATCGATATTTAGCAGTGCGGTACGCAAAAGGTCTTCAAAGGGGCGTGTGGCAATTTTCGGCTATACTGGTATACCATTGGCGCATAGAAACATTATTAAGAGAAGATACTGCGGCAACGAATTATTTTAAATGTATATATTTCTCGATAAATTATATATTTTGCATGAATTCTCCTAATCAAGTTATGATAAGTGCTTAATTGAGTAATTTTCACGATTTTTTTTTTACAAGGTTTACTCGACACTTACGAAAATTAAAAGAAGTACACGGATGTTAAAACTGTGTGAAACGATAATCTGAATGAATAATTTTCGATCTATAAATATGTAATTTCAAGTAGTCTATTCGGACAATGTAATATAAGATTAGGGACCTTTGCCAGATTAAAGCTACAGAAAAATTCTAACAATATTAACGGTAAAGAATAAAATATTTAACAATCAGATTACAATGTTTGTAGATATCAGAATTTTTACATAAAATATATGAAAATGATTAATGATCGCATCAATCCAAAATATTCTTGTAAAAGATTATCATTAGCATTGCAATCTAGACTAAAAGACAAGAAAATTAAGAAAAAGTACTAAATTCTTCCAAATTCAATCTTCGTATATAAATTCATCTTTTCATTCCATAAACAAAAGAGTTTAAAGTAATATATTTACTTAAATTGGAATATACATTAAATATGAACCGAAACCAGGGATTGTTAATTTATTCAGACTTTTTTTCATTAAGAATGAGTGTATATCAAATTTTTAGTTAAAATAGTCTTAATCCTTGGTTATTCTTGTATTAGAAGATAATATAAATAATCTCAGCTATCTATTATATATAGAAATATCTAGTTGATTATTAATAATTTGAAATAAAATTATTAGAGTAAATAGTTTGAGCCATTTTGAAAACATAGAGATCAGCCAATACTTATTAAATTGCTTGAAAAAATTTAACAGCTTAGATAAACTATTAAATTTTTGTCACGGATATATATAGAAAGCGTCTGCTTATTTTTAATGGGTTTAATGAAATCATGTGCATCTGTTTAGCGGTTTTTATTTTAATACTTAACAATAATTTTTTAGAAATCATTTATTTAAATCAGAATTTTGCTTTCCCAAAATTTTACCGCTTTACTGTATCAAATATGTTTGGTTCTAAATTCTGAAGAGTGTATGATCAAAATCCATTATATATCTTTTCTCCCTAACAGTTTCAATTATATAAATCTAGTTTTTTAGTCATAGACGTTTGGTNTTTTTATTAGTAAGATATGTCCATAAAATATTACTTCTGGGACAGATCTTGTAGGACAGGGGTGGCGAACCTTTTTGAGCCCGCTTCCATACTGTAAGCATACTTACTTGTTAGCTTTAAAGATGTTTATGCGTGCCAAAGTTTTAAACTTCGAATAACGATATTTAAATAAATTAAACGAAAATGCTTTAATTAGAATAAATGAAACAATGATTGAAAAAGACAAACGATAAATCAAAATCGCACGATACGTTACGTGCCAGATGATTTCTCCTTACGTGCCACTTTGGGCACGCGTGCCATAGGTTCGCCACCCCTGTTGTAGGAGATAACAAAAACACCAAAAACCATAAAAAATCCTCTCAAAATCTACCAAAATCATTCGAAGTTTTAAATCTCCCAAAAATCTCAATATTTCGAAACTCATAAAAATTTTCAGGACAGATTTTGTGGGAGATAGCAAAAACAAAACCATACTCGACCTCACAAAACCAAGGGGGAAAAAACTTTAAATTGTAAACCTCCACAAAATCTCCCAATTTTGAAAGGTTTAAAATAAAGCACTGTAACCTCAAAATCGGCAGTATTTTTTTAATTCAAATTTTTAAAACTTTAAAATTTCTAGGACAAACTTTCTGGGAGATTTCAAAATTCACTAAAAAAACCCATCAAATTCGAGGCACTTGCCCATAAAAAATCGCAAAAAACTATGAAAATATTCAAAATCTAATTTTTCCACATTTATACCCTTAAACTCCTAAAATTTCTACAGCAGATCTTGTGGGAGATAAAAAAAAAACTATTTAAAAATTTGTAATTTTAATTTGTATCATCATATTATGAGGGTAATTTGAAAGAAATAATATGAAAAAAGTAATTAATAAATTAAATATTCAAAGTATTCGCAACTTTTACAATTTGCAGTTAGAATTACAATTGCAAAAACTTTCAAAGCAATTATATTTATTAAAGTCTATTGAGTGAGCGGCATTCTTTTGCCAGAGAAAAAGAAAATCATGGAGGACATTAAACTATGTTGATACCCAGCTGCCCAACTTAACACTCATTCCATTGATATCAACATTGAAGAAGTAATGAACTACCAAGCAGAACGACCAAATTAGGTCAAGGGCCAATTTTGTTGTAATTTTAACGAGGTTAAAACTATAAATTTAGTTTGTTACTATTCTATTAAAATATATTTGTTTAATTGATGGCAAAAGTTTAGGATTAAAACTATTTAAATAAAATGTTTTATTTTAGCCTTTCATTTCAATTTTTTTAATATAAAAATTAATAAAATAAAAATTTCATTCAATTCTGTAATGTTTATATCCTTGTGTTCTAAAGCTTCTAATTCAAAATTTGTTGACTTTATTGTTGAAGTTCTTAATTTGTTTCGAAATTTTTGAAATTATAAGGATTATCAATTCCTGAAAAAATATATATAAATTACATTTGTNATACTCAGAGGATAAGGATCAAAAAAGATGCCAAAAAGAAAATGCTCTCGGTTAATAGTGCTTTTAGTGATGACGAAGAAAAGATTGTTTAATTTATATTAATATGTAATCATTTAAGAAAATTTTAATAAAGATATTTATCTTAATTATGAAAATATAATAGCATGTTTTTTAAGTTTTGGAACCTAACCCTCCTTTTCGTACTAGTTCTTTGTTTCGTATAACACGGATTCGCATAACACGGCAATTTTTTGGAATGTAACTACCATGTTATACGGGGGTTACCTGTACTTAAAATTTCATATTATTCTGTAATGTTTATATCCTTGTGTTCTAAAGCTTCTAATTCAAAATTTGTCGACTTTATTGTTGATATTCTTAATTTGTTTCGAAATTTTTGAAATTATAAGGATTATCAATTCCTGAAAAAATATATATAAATTACATTTGTATATACATTTAATTGATGGATAAAGTTTAGAATAAAAACTATTTAGATAAAATAGTTTTATTTAAATATGCAAATATGTAAAAATGTGTAATATCATACAAATTGTTAATTTAATGTGATGATAATTTGTTTAATACTTACGGATTATGTTCATTTTCAAACGTAAATTCATCCAAATAATTATTATAATAGAACTTTTTAAGCTTTGGACTAATAGAAATTTAAAACGTGTATGTATGATTAGTGTTGTCTCTAATTATATTGAACACTAAACATTGAATCAAATTTCCTAAAATCTATGAATAATGTAGATATTAATTAAGCTATAGCTAATAAGTAAAGTTAATATATAGATAATAAGTAAGCTATATCTGAATATTTGTTGTTATGATCATTATAAACGTATCTCAAAACAAGTGCCCAAAATAAAATATCAGATTAAACGNGGGAATGACTAAAACACGTCCTACATTTTATACTTTTATGAATACGGCTTTTAACCGAACAGTGAACTCTATCTGAATTGAAAGTTAAACTAAATGAAAATGTTTTACGAAGTTTTAGGAATAATGAAATTAAGTTTTGAATATTTTAAATTTATAAAAGTGAACGAAGAAAAATAAATAAGACACATAAATAAATTATAAATATTTAATCGTAACAACTGGTTTCTTATAGTAAACGTAATAATAACCATTCTTCACTTTCAAAGATAAAAAAAATAAAAAAATAGTAAAATGAATAAACATAAAATATTTTTATTTATCATAATATTCAGAGTTTTGCCACTTAGTTTATTTTTACGTACAGTTATACTGCATATTATTTAGGCCCTTCTAATAATTATACAATAAAGTCATATAGTAGAAAAATACATATATATAATATTTTATGTTTTAATATTTACAAGATTATGAATAACTCAATGACAAATATTTTTATGAAAATCGCTAAATTTCCATTAAAATTGCGAAAAAAATCAAAACAATTCGTCATATCGTATCATATTGAAAAGAACCGCGTGAAAATATCCATTTTTCAAAATAATAGATGAAGTTATATTTAACTGAATAACATTTTTAAATGCTTAGATAAACAATGAAAACTTACCGAAATCATCAATAGGATCGGGAGTTTGTGCCGAAACTACGATGAATAAAAAAGATAGAGAAAGAGTCCAATGGACCATTTTGGGTCCTTTATGAAAAATGCCAACTTGTTTCACTTTATGTAAATGCCATTCGAGTGATCAAGTGAATTATTTTGTTACACGAACGGATGGAAAGGACGCAGATCCGACTGCTCTTCAGTTATACGAATCACCAACTTTTGTAGCTTCTAATAACCTCGCGATTTTAATCCGCCTACGCTGTCTGGTTCCAGAAAAGAAAAAGAAGAGCTGTAATCCGATCCAGTTGACCTGAACGACGAGAGGGTGGACGCTTGTCGTCAGCTGTGAGATTCAAGATGATTTCAAGATGGGTGACCTTCTTTTGTTGTTCTATGTTGACGACGAAATCCAGATTATAAAGTTGGAAAAATTACTTACAGATTCATAAAGACATTTTGACTTTTTTTCTCTCATTAAAAATATTTTCGACTTGCTTCAAACTTTTTGTAAGTAAATTATCTTAAACACTAGAAAAATATATTTAATATTAATAATTTATTTTAAATTTAAAAGCCGTTAAACAAAACATTAAAAAATCCAAATGTTTCAGTCATCGAAATTATCATTAAAATTTTGATATAAGCGTATAATAATTTAAATTTGTTGTCTTTCATAATTATAATAATTTATAATTGTAATTTATAATATTGTTGAAATTTTAAACTTTCTAAAATTTTTAAAAACAATTGTAACTAAAATTATTGTATCGAAAATGTCACTATCTGGATGATATTCGCGAAAGAATTTTGTGACGTGTCAATTAAATTACTTTAACGCAACTTCGGATATGCAAGGAAGCAATTTCACAGACGAACAAAATAAAAATTTAAAAAATCTGAAGGACTTGAATTTGTTTATTTTCAATTTCAATTAAGAAATTTTTATAAATTTAACAGTAACATTAAATAAGATTTTTTATTACAGAGAAAAATTATAAATACGATTAATTACATTTTGGTAATGTTTCTTATTTTCTTTCATTTTTATTTGAAGCTTTCAGATGATTTTCACCAAGAACAGTTTGATTTAAAAATATGGAGTTTTACTGATATTTTGAAAAAATAGGTTCTTTTTATACATTTTCTTTGGTAGATTCTCTTTATACAGCTTAAAATAAAATGCTTTCATTTATATTAATAACTTATGAATATATTATAAACTTTATAAGGGCTACAAACACTTACTTTTTTTATTATAACTAATGTATTTGTGTTCATATTTATTTTTACATCATATTTTATTATTAAAATATTTCAGGCATATATTTTAAAAATTCATATATTTTTAAAACTTACATTATTGATGTGTTAATAGTAGACTATACTATTTATAATTAGTAATAACATACCGTAAAAATAAAGATCAACAATGTATAGATTATAAATAAATAATTGCAAGAATGATTTGAACTTCAACTTTGATGTTCAGCGAAACTGATCATATTCTAAAATAATTGTTCATATATAGGCCCAACCTTAACAAATACTAGATCCGTTCGACTTAAAACTGATCCTGTTCATATGTTTAGCCTATTTTCAAAGAAAAACGTTTAGTGAATGGACCAGAAAGAAATTATTTGTGTTCAGAATTTTTTGTTCTTTTATTCAATTGTTGTACTTCTTAAATTTGTCATTTTAACGTTAAAATATTAAACTTATCATACAGGAAAATGTTTTAGAAGAGTAAAATTAATCACTTTGAATTGTCTTTTTGGATGAATTTCCAGTTTGAAAACTTTATCATGAATAAACAAATTACCACTAAAGAGCCGATTTATATTAAAGTTTCGTATATGTAGTACACTACATAGTTTAGTCGAAAACTTTCAAAAAATTTTCAGACCATGTATTGTTTTAACACCGAACCTATACAATACAATAATTATACAATTAAATAATAATTTTGACACTACGAAAAATAAAAAATACATTTGTTAACCGATTATGTGATATATAAATTTTCTTGCAGTTGCCAACCACCCTTCTATTACGTTGGAGAAACAGGAAGAGAACTGAAAATCAGGCTGAGAGAACATATTCGCGCAATAAAATACAATTATACGAGCAATTATTTACTGTGACATCGTCACAATGCCGGGTTACAATTTTTAATCATATTTTTAATTTATTTAATTTAAAATATATTCTCTCCACTTCAAATTAGTACTGGCTTGCCCCTGTACATCATACTTTTCCTTTAACAATGGAGTTGTGCCGGTTATCTATTAACTTTCAGGGGAAGTTTTGAATTGAAATAACGTGACGTTCAGTGCAAACCAGAAGTTCGTTTATAGTTAATCGGGCCTCCAGTCCCCAAGATTTTCATATTTGGTCTCGGACTTCATCTAACTCTCTCCGTTCTCGAGATTCAAGAAAGACAGACGGACGGACGGACGGACGACAGTAAGAATTTATAGGACTACAATTTTTTCAAACTGTAGCCCAACAAATTATGCTGCCACTACCCACTGTGTTAAAGCCAGTTGCCAGATGTTAGTAAAGAAAATTACACGAACATTTAAAAATTATAAAAATTCCAATAGATTTTAAAACAAATTTAAATGACGGTTTTATTTTAAATGAAATCAGACAACGCGCGCTAACCTATTGAAAGTGTCCATTACGCTAAACCGCTATTTAATCCTTTTTAACACTTTTATTTTATTTATTTGTTTATTATCTTTTTAAATTATTCATTAAAATCTTTTTTTGCAATTTATAACGAAAATATATTAACAGGATTAAATAAAACTTGCATTATAATTTGCATTAACATTCAAAAAGAAAATAAACATTCATTCGGTAACGGTTTTGGATTGCGCGAGACTCTAAAAAAAAAAAAAGAGAAGCGTGGACTTGCGGTGGTTCTTTTTTATGTAAATTTTGTATCACACAATACTAGCCTAGGCTCCAGGCTAGTATAGGATTTTGAATCAAGATCGATTATTGACAAGTATATATCTGTATCTGAAGTCCCAAGTAAAACAAGTTAGATTTCCTACGTATAAAATTACCACTATTCACAGCCGTAAATTTTGTTAAAATAATGAATACTAACTTAGGTGTAAATCAGGTCATAAGTAGATTTGAAAACTTTAATCGATATAATAAAAATCGAATTCAGTAAATAAACTTGGTATCAGTACCAGTTCTTTTCTTTACCATGCATAGAAAATAGTATAATATAGCAAAGAATTGCTGACAATCAGTGTATGCTTTCAAAATGTCGGAAAAGTAACTCTTATAAGGTTTACAAGGTAACTATTACTAAGTTTGGTTTTATTCGATTAAGACAACTTGAAACATGGACGATCTATTGAGGGGGAAATCCTCCCGGAAGGTCTTTTAGGGAAATTAGTCCCAATTTAGGCGTTACAAACGTGAAGAATACCCAGAAAACTCCAAGTGGCCAGCCTATTGACCAGTGTTCAGTGGTACACTCGACCACTGGTGAGCCTTGCTATTACTAAAAAAAAAAAAAACATTGTACAATATTACTTGTATAACATTCACACCGTTTTCAATTGTCTAACAATTCTTCATTCAAAAATAAAGAAAATTCGTACTCTTCGTAACGAAATTAGTAACACGTAGGAGCAGCTACATTGTTGCACTGATAGAAAGTCTAAACACAGTACGCTTAGTGCTGGCAATGCAAGCAACTGAGTTTTCTGAACGCTGAATCGGTTCTTTTACTAAACGATCCGTATATGCACTGATGTACTTAGTTTATTTACTGAACTCGTCTAAAATGTCATTGGTCAAATCTGTTTCACTGTACTATAATTTATAAATAATAAATTTCATTTTATCATATACTGTACTATGTACATAAATGTACTGTACAGTACGTGCATACACAAAACTTCAATCTTTATCTGAATCGCTATCACATCTTACCCTTCTTCAATTGATGCCTAGCATTTCGTGTAGTGCCAAACCAAACAGAAACCACATTGCATTAATTGTGCTCCGTTTTTTTAACATTTTCATTAAAATTGTGACCACACAAATGTCTTGTATATTGAACACTTTCTTTCACTCACCATCATGGTGGCTTTCAAAAGTATCTTTGATGACATCTTGAGTAATAATTTCGTGACATATTGGTTATTTTGTCGTATCTCCTTTTGGACCTAAAAAATATGAAAAATACTCAGGATACATGCAACTAACATTACGTATACGTTGCATTATTTTACTTCGCTAATCGACAATAATTATTGAACAGTGTTTGTGTTTGATGTGTCTAGAATTTTATTGCGAAAGCTAAGAATGTTGTCCAAATAGCCAAAGAAATTAAACGCACTATACAGTAAAACAATAATCACCGCGTATTTAAATATATCTCCAGTTCTTAATTTATTGAAATATCAAAGAATAACTCACTTACTTTCAATATTTTGTTTGTAAATTTAAGATAAAACTAGTTTCCTTCAACACTTCTACGATAATCCTTTTTTTTTCTTCTTATAATAGAAATATTTCTGCTAACAGTTAACAGTTAAAAAGTAACAGTTTACTAGAAAGAACAAAATTCAAATTTAATGTATTCGACGCCACCTTCGAGTGAAATTTCAAATCTATCTTACATTACTTATTTGATGAAGATAAATTTAAAAAGTATCACAAAATTACCAATTACCAATCTTTATCCAATATCCTAAAGAAAGTTTGAAATTATTATTCTTTTAAATTGGCTTTAAATGTATTGCATGTTTAGCATTCGTCCTAGACTATTTCTTTTGTTCTTTTCTTTTGTGAATGTGAATTTCTGTAGCATCCTGTTCACTGTTTTGTAACTGTATTTCATGTTGGTCTTTACTCGTCATCAACACAACTTTACTACAACAACCGAGAAAACTTCCCGTTGTTTTAACGCTTCTTTCTGGTAATAAATTTTTCCAGCGGATTTTTACCTTATGCCTTGAAGTAGAAGGGATAGTTCAGGTCGGAATTGTTCCAAATTCAGAACTAACAGAAATATTTCCGGTGGGAATGACTAAAACACGTCCTACATTTTATACTTTTATGAATACGGCTTTTAACCGAACAGTGAACTCTATCTGAATTGAAAGTTAAACTAAATGAAAATGTTTTACGAAGTTTTAGGAATAATGAAATTAAGTTTTGAATATTTTAAATTTATAAAGATATTTTAAAAATTTATATTTTTATTAGTTCATAATTACTTGTTTTTATTAGTAAGATATGTCCATAAAATATTACTTCTGGGACAGATCTTGTAGGACAGGGGTGGCGAACCTTTTTGAGCCCGCTTCCATACTGTAAGCATACTTACTTGTTAGCTTTAAAGATGTTTATGCGTGCCAAAGTTTTAAACTTCGAATAACGATATTTAAATAAATTAAACGAAAATGCTTTAATTAGAATAAATGAAACAATGATTGAAAAAGACAAACGATAAATCAAAATCGCACGATACGTTACGTGCCAGATGATTTCTCCTTACGTGCCACTTTGGGCACGCGTGCCATAGGTTCGCCACCCCTGTTGTAGGAGATAACAAAAACACCAAAAACCATAAAAAATCCTCTCAAAATCTACCAAAATCATTCGAAGTTTTAAATCTCCCAAAAATCTCAATATTTCGAAACTCATAAAAATTTTCAGGACAGATTTTGTGGGAGATAGCAAAAACAAAACCATACTCGACCTCACAAAACCAAGGGGGAAAAAACTTTAAATTGTAAACCTCCACAAAATCTCCCAATTTTGAAAGGTTTAAAATAAAGCACTGTAACCTCAAAATCGGCAGTATTTTTTTAATTCAAATTTTTAAAACTTTAAAATTTCTAGGACAAACTTTCTGGGAGATTTCAAAATTCACTAAAAAAACCCATCAAATTCGAGGCACTTGCCCATAAAAAATCGCAAAAAACTATGAAAATATTCAAAATCTAATTTTTCCACATTTATACCCTTAAACTCCTAAAATTTCTACAGCAGATCTTGTGGGAGATAAAAAAAAACTAATAAAAATCATTAAAATCCATATCTTGATACATGGAACCACAGGTACAAAAACTCCAAAATTTTACCTCCAATTTCACTTTCTTATCCGATAAACCTTAAAATAAGCCAACGTAACCCCAAAAATCAGCAATATTTTAAGAAAAAGATTGGGTTTTAAAAGCTTCTAAAATTTCTAGGACAACCTTTATGGGAGATTTTAAAAAATCATCAAATTCGAGGCACATGCGCATAGAAAGCACAAAACGCTCTGTCTGTGATAAATCCAAAATCTAATTATCCCACAACATTCATACCCTAAAAACGCTAAAAACTTCAATGAATACTGGCAGCGAAGCCGCTAAAACACTATCCTCCATCAAAAAAGTTGCTAGCATTTTTAGCCGGTTTCCTTGTGGGAATGCATAAGATCATGTAAATTATCAATAATCGAGGCATTTATACCTAAAAATTAAAAGGAAATACTTATCTCCTAATCGCTGTTTGAAGATGAAAACATTAGTGGATTTCTATTTCCCACGAAATCTATAAATCTCTATTATTTTAAAAGCTTTATGATTCAGCTATCCTTAAGTTATTTTCATAAATGGATCCTAACAGTCTTATTAATAACGTCATCACATAGCATGCACAGAACCGAAACTGGCTTCAGGAACGCACAATATTAACACAGTCTCTAAATGCGAAAAAGTTTCAGAGAAAATTAACTTCACTATTCAAGAAAAGTTCCAACTGATGCTAGAACATACTTTTCCATAGACAAAATAATGTTTAAATAGAGACAGTGGTCAGTGATGCAGTGAATTTTGTCGTTTATAATAAGCGCCAGTTGAGGGGAAAATGTACAATACAATTGCCACTGCTATCTTGTGGCGTAAATGCCAGTTGAATGTTTAGAGTTATTTTGAGTCCCTAGATGGCAACATCGTATTCTGCCCACAGCACAATGTGATACGAGTAGCACTCGCTTAACACGAGCGCTACTCGTATCACATTGTGACTGGCTTGCCGTTTTCCTTCGAACGATTTGTGTGTAATTACGAGCTCTTTAATACTGAAGCAAACGTGCATCGAGTTCTTTGCTAGTGGTTTCGGGTCAAACATAGGTTGCTTAAACGTGGCAATAGCTCATGTTCTCAACTTAATGCTCCTGCTCCAATAGGATTCGGATTACTATAGCAACGGCTATATTTGCCATGCATGCTTTACTTTGTAACGGTAGAATTATTCCATGGTCCGATTTTCTGGTGTGTAAGTGTTCCCATTGATCCTTCAATGTAGCGCCGTCCTACTAAAAGGCTATTTAAGAGCGTTGCTCAAAAAGAGACGTGATAGATTGATTCTTGAGACTTCTTGTTATAGAATTCGCGCTCACTTGTTTCCTTGAAATCGATCGTGCGACATCTTGAGCGCTAATAAGAGTTCAGTTCAGTTCAGTTGCCGGATATGGCTATTTTGCGCCAAATTTGACTATACGTTTTTTAGTTAAAAGACATAAAAAATATCATTTAGCGCATCGGCTACTTTTTGGGCTACATATTATTTATAAATATATTATTTGAATAAAAATGCAAAATGGTGTTTCATCGTTTTTTATTAAGTAGAGACCCAAATAAACGAAATATTTGATTTTTTTCAAATAAATTTTTGTTTCTTCCTTTATAATAATTAAATTTATCTACTTCTAGGTAAAAATTGAGTCTCTAGAAGTTTTTTAAAATATCCCTTTTCGGTGATAAAGTTTTAATACTTATTATTATAATCTAGACATGTTAATCCTTAAATAATAAAAATAGGAAAAATAATATTAATTTTCCTATTCCAAAGAACTATCGAACCAGTTATTTAATTTGAAAGTTTACTGAAATTTCTTTATTAAACTAATATGTACATTTTGGGTTCATCAGTATCCTTCATCAGTTTGATTTTTGTTTTTCTGTTTTAAAAGATGTTTTAAAAGTAGTTTTAACTTTTCCTTATGCTATTTTCGATGATAAATTTATTATCTGTTTTTAATACAGTATTTTAATTTGTTTCTCTAGTCTACTTTCTGAACTGTGGGATGTAGGCATTCTTTATCTATTATATTATTATTAATGTGCAGTACGTATTGGCTTAATAAAGAAATCTATTAGTCAACTTTCAAATTAAATAATTGTAGTTTAATAAATCCTTTGAAATAGCAAATCAATAACTATTAAGAATATTATATAGAAAAATTAATTTTTTATAGTCTGTCTTGGCAAGATTATTTGTTGCATAATTCGTTGCAATCTACTTTGCAGATGAGTGTTCTCGACATTTTAGTAAATTACAGTTTACTCATGTATTTTGAGTCTTGCCATCCTTATTTTCGATCAGTTTACAGGCCTGTAAATTGACCGAAAACATTTATTCTGTGATTAAAGTTATTGTTGGGAAAGTACGAATGTTTTTTTTATTTTATCGTCAAATCTCAAAAAGTTCACCTATAGGCATTTGGGGGAGCCTATATCTCGCGAAGGGTCGCCCGTACGGGCATGGTTCCATTGACTTTTTTGTTCCTATCGATAGGCTCTACAGCTGTTTTCCAGTCCCAATCGCGTACATTTGTCCTAGATTTCTGCCATATTTTCGCCATAATAGTGCAATCAGAAATCTTGCGTTGGTTAACTATGGTGACAAAAATGGTTGCGCTTCAGTTAGATTAACTATATTTTTAGTAGACGTTTCCTTTTTTTTTTTTACTTTGTTCAAGAACTAACTACCGTGGATCAATAACTAGTCAATCCTCCTTTATCAAACTCCTTTGTAAAACCTGCACATTCTGGATGTATATCAGTTGCATTAATAGATTTTGCATCAAGACACTTTTTACAATCGGTGCAGGATGTTTTCGGTAAAAACTTTCTTACCACATATCCAGAAATATAATAAATTAATTGCAAATTACTGTGTTGATGAACAATATCTGAGTGTTCTAGTTTCTCACATTTTAAACATTCATTAGCCTTTAGTAATTTTTCACTTTCAAGAAAATTATCAATTCTAAAAAATCTGGACTGATCATTCTTCATAAACTGTTTGTTTTGGACATATTAAAGAGCTAATAATATTGGGAAAAGAATTGCTATTTCTTGGTGTTTTAGCTAAATTGTAAAATCTCAAACATTCCACAATAGTTAAAAATTCATCAGGATTAGGATGGTCATTACAACCCTTGGATTGTCTAATGATACTAAAGAGATTTTCCAACTTATCTTGAGTTAATCTTGCTGTCATCAAATATTTATATCCTAATTCTCTTGATAGATATTCTAAAATAGACAAAGTACTTTTCACTGTGATTTTTAATCCATCTGATGTACTTTTGCTTATACATCCAAAACCTTTTGGTTCACAAAGAGCTTCCCATTTTTTAATAAAATCCAAAAAATCAACTTCTTTTGAATTATTATATAATGCATCTTTATATGCATGTGATGTCATTATTTTAAATAATTTTCCAATGCATGCAATAAAGTTAACTGTTGGTTGTGAATCACCATATTGTGCAAGGGTATCTTTATACAGAGAGACCTTTTAATATTTCAGTGTTAAATAACTTTCAGTTATTTAACACTGAAATATATTTACTGAAAGTTATTTAACACTGAAATATTAAAAGGTCTCTCTGTATTCAGTGTTAAATAACTGAAATTTCAGTGTTAAATAACTGAAACATAACTCACATGCATCTTTTCAAAATTATCAGGAAAGAAATGAACTTTAAATATTTTTGGCATGGCTCTTAATGATACAGTCTTCTGATCTTCCTTCCAAGCCATTTTAAGAAAGTCTAAATTAATTTTACCATCTGGAGTATTGAATATGCTAATTTTAAGAAAACAGTTTCTTAAGCATTTTATAAGATGAGGAAAATCTGAAATAAAATGCAAAAATCTGGATTCATCATAGGGGTGAATTACTCTGTATTGTATCACATTATTATTAACACCAATATCAAATTCTTTCCACATAGATCTATTCCATGTTGCTCCATCTCCTGTGGCAGAATCAACATATAAGCCTGCTTTTTCTATTTGAATAATAGCTTCTATTAAAAGTTTTGCTAATATATTTCCTTTAACATTTTTACGTGTTCCAAATACTCCTACAATTTGAACCCAATCTCCTACAAAAGGCTGAAATAATAGTACAAGGCCATGATCACACATCTGTTCTTTCATTTCTTTTGTTGTAAAAGATCCACAATGAAGATCCACAAATAATTTGTAACCCTTCAGATAATTTAATCTCATCAAATAGGAGATTACCATGTTTACTATAAGAATTTAAATATTGTGTCTTTTCTTTAAGAGCAACAAATACTTTTACATTAAATCCAAAACCAGCCTTAAAATTTTTAAAATATTTTTTAATACAAGTTTTGCTTGATAAAACTAGTATTTTATTTATGCGCATGTGTTCATATAAATGTGAACTCTTCATTCTCATAATGATGTATTTTAGCAGTCACTGTTCATCATACATCATTCCTTTAGTACTTTTTTGTTCAGAAGACCTGACATTCCTTAAACTGTTGTTTTAATGGTAGATACTGTATTCAAGCTTACTGCTAAGTGAACAAGCAAATGATGATATTTGTTTTTGTTTCTTTAATTTCTTCATTCAAATTTTGGTTTTTTTTTCATTAAAATTTTTATTCTTCTTGTAGAGATTTTAAAATTTTTTTCTGTTGATTTGACTGGTTTGTTTTTTTCTTCTTGGTTTTTGATATTTTATCCAGTAGAGTTTTTCTTACATATTTATGTGATAAATACGTTTTTAAGGATTGATTTGCAACACTTGAACATTTTTGACTCCTAAAAATGTTATAATAAATGAAAGAACTTTTAGTCAAAATGTTTTTTGGAACTATATCTACAAGTCCATTAAATTCAGTTATTTGGCCTATTCCCTGACATTCATACATTTTATCTGTTTCCTGTAATATGTTCTCTAATGTAGTAATTGATTCTAAAACATTGTAATGTTTTAAAATAGTGCTTCCAACAATTACAGTACAAGAAATTAAACCCTCAGCATTTTCTTTCATGATGACAAATTTACCTGGATCCATCAAGCAAGCTTTTAAGGCCATACATCCAAACTTTGAAGTTAAAATACTTTAAAATTCAGTTTTTAAATTCCAAGTTGCAAAAATAACAATCTTAGGAGAATTTTGAAACTACTTAAATTAGACCAATACGTAGATGGTAAATTCACTTCATGGAAGTCTTCCGTTCAATAAACTGCTCATCAAAATGAAGCTCGCAAATACAACAATATTCATCAAAAATTTTATCAACACGAGGAATTAACTTACTCCATTTTTTTCGAAGCTCTTCATCTTTTGGAGCCGAAAATAATGTACGTTTGTCCTTTAATTCCAGTTTTGCAACCAGGTACAAAAAAATGCCTTTGTAAGTTCTTATTTTTATAAACTTCAGACATTTATTTTTTTGTTTTTTGTTTTTTCAAAAATGGGACGAAAATCGTTCTACACAAAGTAAAAAACAAACGAAAAACCACTCAAAATGCTTTGTCTAAACTGATCTATGTAACATTACAACCGATGCGAGTGCCATCTGGTGAGGCGTAAAAGTGAGAACCTAACTATTGTAGAGATATAATAGTGAACGACACACTATATATTCTAACCACTGTAATCGAGGGTTACCAGCGAAGGTAAATAAACAAACTATTTTATAGTATTTATAGAATGTTTAACAACACTAAATAATTATTTTTAATTATCGTCGTGTCTCCTACCGTACGATAGGACTACCTCATACTTTTGTTGAACAATAAATTATTTTTATTTGAACTTTTAAAAATTAAGCGCGTAAAACTTTCATCGAACGTGCCTCATGGGAATTTGTAAAGAACGCCCACTAGGGAGCGTCCCGGGCTACTAGTTATTTTATATTAAAAAGAAGGAATATTTAATAGACATTCAGAAAACGCAAACATTTTTCCGGGCGACCCGTATATAAAGTGCTATAAACAAAAATTCACAAGACTACTTACCGATTGTGGACCGTTCGAGACGCCATTGCTTAAACTTGTTTTCGTCGCGGGGCGGCACATTGGACGGCAGAAGCGTCACGCGGCATTTCTCGGTGCTTTCTGAACACGTCATCATCATGAAACACGTCAAAGATTTTGACGTGTTTCATGATGATGATGATAATAAATAATGAATGACCATATGAAACAACAAAGGTAAAACCACTCGCTAACGATAATAATTCTATCTTGATATCAGTGGGGTGCCGTCAAAGGAAGCGGTGGATGCGCCGCTTTCCTTGTATTTTCTAAAAAATAAATACATATTAATTTTAATTATATGAAACTAATCGCACAATATTTTATTATAACCGCATTATGTATCTTATTACAAATTTCTATACTACATGTGAAAAAAAAATAAGATTGCTATTGTGTATTCGAACATTAGTGGCAGAGTGGAAGCGCTGTATTGTCAGCATCTAAAAACCCAGATTCGCGCATGCGCTTTACAGAGCACCAACCTCACCCGGTTTAGCCGGTGGAAGCCTAGGACCTTGGGTGGATGCTACACGTATACCGCATCCAATTCTATCCAGGACCGGTTCTGGGCTGTTAGCAGCCTGCCTGCTAGATATTTGGCCGCCCTCGCCCGATTACGTGAATCGCGAGTNATGATTTTTCAAAAGTAATTAATAGCATTGTAATTGTAGAGATCCCTAGGCCTATTAACCTCAACCTGGTTTGGATGCCATTTTAAAACCGTTGTTATGACATCCTCCCACTTCTTCAAAAGATTTTTAATAGCAGATATCGGCATAAATCCGCATTTTCAGAAGAAAACGTAAAAGAATTGTTTCTGTCAGAAATATAAAAGGCTGGAATTACAAGGGAGAGTTTCAAAGTTCGGGGGAATACTATCCGATCAGTGTATACTGGGTAGAACGTCGATGTCGACGTCTTCCGCGCTCCAAAAATTTTCGAATTGTTGCCTGAAGACAAAGGAAGACCAATCGGTATTCGTTATTTTACGTCGCTTCTTCTTGTGTTTGTTCAGTCAAGTGTTCGTTATCCGAATATGTGTTCGTTGTCCGATCATAAAAATCTTTCGCGAAAGTGTTCGTTAACCGATCTGTTCGTTAAGCGATCACCCACTTTATTCGAATATTAGTGGTGGAGTGGAAGCGCTGTATCGTCAGCATCCAAAAAACCAGATTCGCGCATGCGCTTTACAGAGCACCAACCTCACCCAGTTTAGCTGGTGGAAGACTAGGACCTTGGTGGATGCTACACGTATACCGACCGCATCCAATTCTATCGAGGACCGGCTCTGGGCTGTTAGCCACCTGCCCGCTAGATATTTGGTTGCCCTCGCTCGATTACGCGAATCACGAGTAGATTTATAACTTAACCCAACCGATAAGAATTTACTGGTATATTTTTATGATATTTCTGTATAGTTGACAGAAGTTAAAAAAATCCATTAAAATATTTGATATTTTTATTCCGCTCTTCGATTTTATATTACTCACGGATTTCGATGTTAAACCAGTGATATTACGATTTCGTATATCCCATCTTTAAGGGGATGAAAAAAAGTGTACAATTCTTGTATAATGTTAAAAATTCAACCGTTACTTTCGTAGCATCATTTACAACTAAATTTAACGAATGAGAGAGATGCACCAGGTACAGAAAAAGCTCTAGAATATATTTTACTTACATTTACAATTTATATATCCGTTTGTCATAAAAATTTGTCTTTCCACTTTTTTCCCGAGACTACAAATATTCGAGTACAAAGTAACCGGTTTCGACTTATTTCTACTGTACTTAAGAAGTAGTTAAATAATTAAGCGATTAGAGAATTGGGGACATAAACAAAACCCTGATGAAAGAGCCGAAATTTTATTTAAACAAAAGCCTAACTGAACCAATCTAAAGTCGAGTACAGTGGAGACTGATTTCTTCAAAATATTAGATGTAATAAAGACAGACATTTTCCCAGTTCGACGAGAGTGACCAAAAAGTTGTAAATTTTGGAAATTTCCGTGGACAACACCTGGTCCTAAAACGAATTAGTTAGAAAACAAATGACGGACAATCTATTAAGTTTAACATATTTAGATTTTTACAGGTATGACGAGAAAAGTTTAAAATCTACAAGAACCCTGTCGCGTCTTTTGAGGTATATTAGTGATGCGACAAAAGAGGCATTTGAAATTGACGGGTATCGGCACCCTCGGGATTTGGCAACCCGCGTGCATGCACGCACCGCACACCTAGCAGGACTGTCTCTGATTCCACTCGTAGGGAGCAATTTGACGAAATGGATTGTTTTAAGATTTAAAAAGTAAAGAAGATTTTATGTTATTTTTATGTACGTTTCTTTACAAAGCTATATTTAATTATAATTATCTTTAAAAGTATATTCATACAATTGAAGAATATTTTGTACCAGGTATGTATATGTGTATATCCATCACAAATGTGTATATCCATCACACATTTTATTTTACCAAGTTAGTTTTTGTTATTTTATTTTTAATTGTAGCCCTTAAATCTTGGCTAGCGATTCGGAATGTAATTGTGATATTAAAGATGCATTTAAAGAAGTCTACGGTTTTTACTGGCTTATCGAATAAACGATACGAATGGACCCTAGACCATTGCTGACGCGCAATTGACTGATTGCCCCTGGATGTCGGCTTCTTACAGAAACACAGCTTCCCTATCATCAAATGTCACGGCACGCCACTGCTTGATATATATTATGATGATAAATATTAGTCAGATGCAACATAAGATGTCTATTGTCTTGATGTAAATCACAGGTTTTCAAACTTATTTCAACCACCGCCCACTTTCAGATTAAAAAAAATCTAGTGCTCCCATATTTTTTAACTTACGCAACAGGTAATGTAAAAAGATGTCTTAAAAACAGTTATTGCAAATATAATGTTTAAACATGCATTATTATATGGATAGGATAGATAGGGTGTGACCCATATCCTATATCTGAGAAAAAAGAATGTTTCAATGAGAAGAAATAAAACTCATATTTAATCACTGAGCCTTCTACTGTCCCCTGAAAGCCTCCAGCGCCCACAAGGGGGCGTTATCGCCCACTTTGAGAAAGGATGATGTAAATAAAACTTAGTTTTGCTTAAGACATGGAAGAGATTAGGCTATTTAAAAGCACAGTGGAATTATTAGTTATTTATCGAATTATCATACGTTGTTATATGTTGATTTTAATCCATATTTAAAATGGAATGATGTTTTAATATTTCTATTAATGATGTCAGCGAAATCTTCTGCGAGAAGAATAAGTTATCAGAAAACACGGGGCGTGGCGGAGACCAGTGAGTAGTCACGTAACCGGTTTGCACCGAGAAATGTCGCGCGACGCTTCCGCCGTCCAATGTGCCGCCCCGCGACGAAAACAAGCTTAAACGATGGCGTCTTGAACGGACCACAATCGGCAAGTAGTCCTGTGAATTTTTGTTTATAGCACTTTATATACGGGTCGTCCGGGAAAATGTTATGCGTTTTCTGAATGTCTATTAAATATTCCTTCTTTTAATATAAAATAATTTTAAAAACTCATATTCTCTTAACTGTATAATTACCAAATTAAATATGACGTAGAGCTGCTAAGCTCTTAAGAATTTTTAAGATTTTCAAAAATTCCGAGGTTCCGTTGCATACCAGACTATCATACCAAGGAGGCAAGGATGGTAAGAAACGGAGGTACTGTATATCCTCTAATGGGGGTTCCAGCGTAATTGAAATGTAAATCGGTTTCGTGTGAACCAAACGTACAGTACCTACCGTATTTTATGTCTAACTAAATAAAATTAATTTTTTTTTATGTTACAGTCATTGGCATCAGACGATGAACTCGTTTAATGTTATTAGTGGTGTTGAACTGCTCGAAAATGATGACCTGCTTGTTGAAATGTCCAACTTATTCTCTACCAATTACGGAATATGGAGCAACAAGGGTCTTCATCCAGGTCAACCTATCAAGATGAGTGTAAAACTGATGAAAAAGATGCTGTTGTTTAATAGTGAAAAGTGTGGTGCTGCAATCGCTAAATCAATGTGTGAATCATCAAAGTTAATTGGTCATGCATTTTACTACGAATTTAGCACCAAAAACCTAGGTAAAGTCTGTTGGATTACGCAGCTTGTTACTTCTCAATTAGTTAGACACAAAAGAATAGCAACAAGATTGATAAGTACTATCCTTAACAATGGGGATTATAATGTATGTGGATTAGTGACGTCACACCCCTACGCCATTCGAGCACTAGAAAGAGCTACTTCATCAATATGCGATCGGAAGGTCATTGAAAAATATGCCAGTGAGGTGATTGAAAATTGTTGTTTGCCCTACATGGAACAAAATGCTGTAATTGATTCTCATGGTAGCATCAATACCAATTACCACGTAGATCATACAGAATTATTAAAAATAATTCAAGAAGAACGTGATGCATCCAGATGGGTTTTTGGTGAATTACTTGATGGTTTTGAGTTTCTTGTTTTCGTCTTTACAAATTAAAAAAAAACCATGTTTGTAAAAAGTTGCAAAAGGATTGAAAATCGCGCTTTCATGGTAAACAAAAGATTGACACTAATTTGTGACGTTGAATGCTATAAAAACGTGAAATTTTCATTAAAAAGTCATGATTTTTGTCTTTATTGGAATTTGACTACATACAAAATAAAATTCAAGATACGTATGTCATGTGATTTTTTTCTGGTTTAGAAATAAAAATACCATATTTTATAAATATTGATTTTAGTATTCTTTTCTATTCCCAATCCAGAGTTCTCCAAGGAATCCTAGAGACTTTTCTTATTTTCTCTTTAAATTATTGAGGTTTTCAAGATTTTTTTTAGTGTATCTCATTTTTTGATGGTTGGTTACTGATTTTTTCAGCTGCTAATTCGGGTTGCTCTATAAAATATTGCGTGAATAAAATAATCTCCCGATTTTTTAAACAGTCGTTTTTCGGTCGGGAGGAGAACGTTTTGAAGTAGTGTTACTTTATTTTATCTCCCTATTGGGGATGGTCCACAAATGTAGTAGAAAGAATACTATCTTTTCGGGGAGAGAGATAATATTTTTGAGGGTTTTTATGCTTAAAAACTCTTTTATTTTTTAATATATGTTGCTTAAACTATGGTTCTTGGGTGCGTTAGAAAAGGTGGTAAATATTTTTCATCTCAAAATAAGGCGATTAGGGGATAGTTTTCTTCTAAGTTTTTTTTAGTGAATTTTGAAATCTCCCACGAGATCTGTCCTTGAAATTTTTTAGTTTCGAAATATTGAGATTTGGGGAATTTAAAATTTCGAGTGTTTATGGTTTTTGATGTTTTTGATAAAAAGTGAAATTGGGAGATTTCAAAAATACTACAATTTTGAGTCTTTTTGCTTGATTTTGAGCGATTTCTTTGACGGTTTTTGTTATCTCACATTAAGATCTGTCCCAGAAGTAAGATTGTACACACTACTGACCGGCCAAAAGGTGCAGATATAAACGTTAAAATGAAAACGATATTACAGGTTTGGTTATTTTAGCCTATCATTGTTACGATATATCTTTATCACGAAGTGTCAAGGAAATGAAATCAGGAGAAGAATGAAGTGTCCAGATTTCTGGAAGTCTATATTGTTCTCAGGGTCCCAGAGAATAAGCTTGAAAATATTGGAGCAGATCGACGAAACTAAGAATAGAGAGAGACAAACATTCTATTACCGTGTTTCCCCGAAAATAAGACAGTGTCTTATATTAATTTTTGCTCTGAAAAAGGGCCTAGGTCTTATTTTTAGGGAATGTCTTATTTTTTCCAGGAAGAAGGATTCACATTCGTTATTAAACAAAAAAATTCTTAAGTCGAACTTAGACGAGAGTGACGTACATCCGGTGTGTCGAACTGTCGCCTTTTTATAGCGTCAACATCAGACTCGATGACCAATTAGTGCTTACTGAACTGTAGCACTATGCAAATGTAATTTCGCGTGATTCCCGGCCGACCAATTAGCCATCACTAGCTGTAACGTTATGCAAATCTGTGATTCCCAAGCCATAGTCTTATGCAAATCATGCCGCGTGGCGTAATTGTCTGCTGACCAATCAGTGGCTGTACTTTGAAAAAGCCAACGGCCACTTTCAACCATCTGTCGATGACCGTTACGACTAAAAAAACTTCGCTAGGTCTTACTTTCAGGGGGAGGTCTTATATTTCGCAATTCAGCAAAATCTGTGCTAGGTCTTATTTTCTGCGG